>NW_015626429.1:0-771 GCF_001515625.1 Sinocyclocheilus rhinocerous
GCATTTTGTATTTACTTGCATTATCTTTGTGTAATATTAAAATTTTTTGATGATCTGAATCTTTTAAGTGTGACATATGAAAAAAAACAAAAAAAAAACGGAAGGGGGCAAATACCTTTTCACGGCACTGTGTGTGTGTGTGTGTGTGTGTGAGTGAGTATATATAACCATTATTAAGGAGCACAACTGCAATTAACATTGATAATAATAATAATAGATACATTGATAATAATAAGTGTTTCTTGAGAACCAAATCAGCATAACTTTGAATGATTTTTGAAGAATCATATGACACTAAAGACCGTAATGTCTTCACAGGAATTAATTACATTTTAAAACAGTAAACAGTAGTTCAATCATGACAACTCTCGGAACACTGACAATGTTAATGTATTTGGTCTTGGCAGAACAGATCTGCTATGCTGCTGCTGAATTGCTGCTGCTGTTGGTTATTGCTGTAGTTGTAGATTATTGCTGCTGCTGCAAGCAAGTACAGGAACTTGCTACTGGCAATGCATATGGCGATACGGTGCCATGAGTATTTAAGACATACTGCTGCTGCACAAATGGCATATAAAATAACCCCGTAGCAGATCTATACAGGTGGAGCTGGGGAAGGTGGAGGGTTTCAGGGAACTCTGAAAGCGCGCTGTAGGAATCTCTAGTGAATGCTAGCCAGCCATATAAATGCAAGGCAGTAAGCTCATTGGCTGCATATGCAGCATGAACCAATCAGCTTGTGCCAAGTCGTTTAACTCTCTGAATATCATC
>NW_015626429.1:1157-1775 GCF_001515625.1 Sinocyclocheilus rhinocerous
TCATTAACAAACAGGAATCACACTGTAGGCTGATAGATGAAGTAAACCCCCAGCAACCACCTGGCTCAGGCTCGGGCGGCCTGAGCAAATAGTTTTAAATTTGTCATTCAAGAGTTGTCTTTTTTTTTCTATTAACGTTCATCAACGTTACTGCAGTGGAAATACTTACCTTTAACTTATTAATAAGCTAACAAAATATTTGGCGAAAGAATAAATCACTGTACACCCTGTAGTTGTGGTGTCATATGCCCAGGACTAATTCTGCCTCAGAAGCAGCTGCTCATTTATTTTGATAATTTAAAATATTTATATTGCATATTAAGAACAATAAAGTTTGCATTGTATGAACACATCATTGCTAAATGCGTGGATCGTTCCAAGATGGCCTTGAGCAAGACACTACAGTGACTTTATTTAAATGCAGTTGTCTGCTTTTATATTAATTGTCTAAATTAAAATTTGCAACATAGAAATGCTGTGCATGCAGACTGAATAATTTTTAGACCCAAATTTGCATCAATTTTACTGGTAGTCCACTGTATGAATAATTTTTGGGTATGATTTGTCACAGTTTACTTTATTTTGCTATCCTCACTTACATAAATGAACTATAGTGTC
>NW_015626429.1:1938-2084 GCF_001515625.1 Sinocyclocheilus rhinocerous
AAATGTATTTTACAAGTTTTTGTTACTTTCACTGTTCATTTTTTGCTCTATGGTACAGCATCTTTAATTGAATAGCATTAGAGCTGCTCCATTGCAGTACTGATTAGTACTGTAATCACGCGCTTTGCTGTAATAATGCAGGGAAC
>NW_015626430.1:0-909 GCF_001515625.1 Sinocyclocheilus rhinocerous
GGTTCGCCGAGCGTTTCACGGCTGCACAGAAGTCGTCCCAAGCCAGACAACGCTTCCTGCCGAAGCGTTTCAGTTCTGCAGCTGCTGCCAGTCGCCCCAAGCCGGCGCCGACTCAACAGCCAGTTAAGACTACGCCTCCTGTGACTCAGCCCTCTGCACGGCCTGAGCCCAGGCAGCGCTCGCGCTCTGCAAAGCGCCACCCTTTCCCGAAGCGCCAGGGACCCCGGCCCAAGATTGTGCTGGACCCTGCGCCTCAGAAGCCATCCTGATCCCTCAGGAAGGAAGAGGAGGGGGCAAAGTCTCGCTGTGGCCGGACCACCCCCCAAACTGCCTCGTATGTGTTCCCAGTCGCCCCGTCCAGTTCCGGGTGCTGGGAAAAATTTGTTTATTGCATGCAAAGGGCCCGTTCTAGCGACCAAGTGTACAACCGCTGTGATAGCGGACAAAATAAAACACAAACATACTCCAAAAGAGAGCAAATTTCCTCTTCCAAACACGGCGAGCCACGGGTCCCTTCACTGTGACCCGCCACCCGAACCAATTCAACCCCTTGCCACAAGGGCCGAGGCCTGGCAGGCCATCCCCGGCGTGTCAAAGTGGGTTATGGGGATTATAAAACGAGGTTATCTACTCCAATTAGCTCAAGACCCCCCGCGCTTCTGCGGTGTGATCCCCACCTTAGTAGGGAACACGAACGCTCGCGTTCTTCGTTCCGAGGTGGCTGTGCTGCTGGCGAAACGGGCCATAGAAATCGTCCCGCCAGCTCAGAGCGAGTCAGGCTTTTACAGCCACTACTTCCTCGTCCCCAAAAAGGATGGCGGCTTCAGGCCCATCCTCGATCTCAGGATTTTGAACTGCGCCCTGATAAAGTGCGCATTCAGAATGACCACTTTGAAACAGATCCTCTCG
>NW_015626431.1:0-27429 GCF_001515625.1 Sinocyclocheilus rhinocerous
CTTTAAAAAAGCATCATATGACCCCTTTAACACTTCACCAAAAATTAAACTGCCTGGAAATCTTTCCACTGTGCAAAAATACACCAGTATTTAGCAGGACATCCATTTCATTTGGAAGAGCAACAGAACTCAATCCCTTTGGCCTTGACATGTACAGTAATATTTCCATGGCTTTATACGTCTTCTCTGCTGCTATCTGTGGACATAAATGCCTGAAATAACTGATATGCCCTTAGGTTTTACTCACTAAGTGAGCAGGTGGGTCATGTCAAGGGTAAGTGTAGGGAGAGCCAAGAAAATCCTTCACTCCTGCTACTCATTCCCAGAATTCCAAGCTGTTCAAGCCGTCACCTTATCAGGCTGAAAACGGGGCACTCCTGTAAAGGTCCCAAAAGCACTGCACACCCGGGAAGCACTGGAGGATTGGGATTAGTTCCTTTTATGGAGTTGTAATGTGAGTTATGGATGCTGGAGATCTTACACAAAGTGAGACCAAGCATAAAAATCACGTATTTTAAGAAGCTGACCTTCTGTTTTCACAACGTTCAGTAATTTTGAAAGGCATCAGATCATATCCGTGCGGCTTTAGATCTATAATGCATTTATCAAAACTGACAGGAGACTAAAATAATTTCTGCTTCCGCTGTTGGATGTTTGCTTTCAGTTCTATTAAGAAAAATACAGGAACGACAACAACAAAAGAGGTTAGAGGAGTTTCCTTATGTTGAATAATGTATCTAAATATTCCATTTTTAATAAAACCTCAGATTCTATCTTAATAAAAATAACATGCAAAATCATTTATGTTATGCAGCTATAAAACATTAAAAAACAGTAATGAACACTGTTGTCATGTGATGATAAGTGAAATCTAGTGATCTAGGAAATGAATAACCATTTGTAGGAAACTAGGAAATTGTATTTTTGATACAATATTGTTAGGAAAATTAACTCTTGCTTCTCCAAATAATAATAAGTAAAGAAGCTGATGTAAAAAAAAAAAAAAAGCAAGAAAAAAAGATAAAATGCACAGAAAAGGAAGGTCAAGTTGAGCGCACTGCATTGTGGGATATGGGATTTATACTTAACATATACATATACAGCGGGTAAAATAAGTATTGAACACGTCACCATTTTTCTCAGTAAATATATTTCTAAAGGTGCTGTTGACATGCAATTTTCACCAGATGTCAGTAACAACCCAAGTAATCCATAAATACAAAGAAAACAATACAAATAAGTTCAGAAATAAAATTCTGTGTAATAAAATGGAATGACACAGGGAAAAAGTATTGAACCACTGAAATGTATTTCATACTTTGTACAAAAGCCTTTGTTGGTAATGACAGCTTCAAGATGCCTCCTGTATGGAGAAACTAGTCGTATGCATTGCTCAGGTGTAGTTGGGACTGAAGCTAATATTAATTTCCACTGACAAGGGGCAGGATTGCTTTCTAATTGCTGATAAGATTTCAGCTGGTGTCTTGGATTTCCATGCCTTTTTGCACCTCCCTTTCTTCATGTGTTCAATACTTTTTCCCTGTGTCATTCCATTTTATTACACAGAACTTAATTTCTGAACTTATTTGTATTGTTCTATTTGTATGTATGGATTACTTGGGTTGTTACCGACATCTGGTGAAAATTTCAAGTCAACAGCACCTTTAGAAATATATTTACTGAGAAAAATGGTGACGCGTTCAATTCTTATTTTATCCGCTGTATAATACATAATTCTAAATAATACGTGAACAAAACATTTGTAAAGAATTTATTTTATTTATCTATCTATATCTATTCAATATTCTATTTATAGTATATTTAATAGAATACATCACAGAAGATCAAATAGTTAAATCTAGAAGACATAAAAAATTATTTTGCCTATGTGATATGATCTGAAATTTCAATACGTAAATTCAGTTGTTCATAGATTAAACTGAATGTTTGTTGTTCAACAGCAGACAGTCTATTAGCTTTATCTCTCTGTATGATCGTGCTGAAGCAGCTCTGTGAACATCAGCTCATCCTGAACAGATGCTTCCTGTGTCTGATGAGATCAGGCCTCATAAAACTGCTCCATTGTTACAGTGCAGTTATTCTGGGTCTATTGTTCTGATCACTGCAGCCTGGATACAATCTCCAAATCTACAGCGCGTAGGCTGAGAGACGTAAAATAAACTGCTATATGTGTATATGTTTGAGCCTCTGCACCGAAGGTAGTCCACCACTGCACTCCAGTAGAAAAACACATACAATTCCAACAACAACCAGGGTGTGCATGAGATCGAGTGAGTCACTGGTGTGACTGTTGTTTAACATTCACTGGAGAGAAGTCAGGTGTTAAACACCAGGCACAAAACAGCATGTCATCAGACCATATAAATAAGACCCTCCAAAATCATGCTTTAGGAAACGGAAAATCAAAAGTAACAGTACAATGTGTGCTTGATGAAATGCACACGTATGTGAGACAATTCTCATAATGCAAATGTTGCTCGAGACATAGTTTCTGGTGTACAACCAAACCCTTTCTCTGTGGCCCATTTTATATTTAAAATATGTTTTATTATATATTATGATACTTATATTAAATATATAACATTTAATTAATAAAATAAATAAAATATATTTTAACTTGTATATATATATATATATATATATTACACACAGTCATAAATTTATATATATATACTGTATATATATATATATATATTTTGAAATTCACACATACTACGATGAGCATTTTTTATATTTGTATTAAAATTAATTTTAATATTTTTTGGTTTAACCCCTTAACTGTCACGCCCCATTTTTAAAAATAGGCATGCAGGTGCACTATCCAAACTTAAATTGTTGTAATTTATGAACACTGGCCCCAGTGAAGTGATCAGTCACGGCACACGGTGTAAACACCACCACCAAAGAAGAGAAGGGAACAGTCATATATATATATATATATATATATGATGACCGTCAGGAGTACCTCAGGATGTTCTCTACAGCAAGTCTGTATGAATAGCTTCATTTATTACATGCATAAAAACCCCAGCTTCAAAAGTATTATATTATATCTGGAATGTAAATGCAAGTATTAGATACAGCACCAAGCTGTCTACTTTCCCTGGATTCAGCAAGCAACTAAACAGACACTTTGCTACTTCATATGAAGTTTTCTGCCATTTTGACTGTTTCCGAGTTCTTTCCACGACATTTATTGTCGGTATTGTGGGTTTCTTGCATTTTAGTATTTTTCTGTCACCATGTTTTATAAATAGGTGCTGGAGTCGTGAGCATGTTTAATGGGAGACAGCTGGATATGATTACCTTCCTGCCGTGTGAATTCATTGTATCAGCTTTCTTGGCCGGGCGTAAATGAAGCCCGTGGAATGGCACTGGAGGAATTGCAGCGTTATGTTATATGTGGCAACACAAAGCCGGTAGTGTGGCAGACAGCCTAGTCCTCTGCTCTCACTGGGTCAGTGCTATGAATACCATCAAATAAGCACTGCACGATCTGACACAGTATGTGTGCGTTTGAGAAATAGAATCAGTGTTGTGTGACACTTCACTCTGTTCTAAAACTCCGTAAGCAGCCTACCTGGACAGCATTTCATGGTATTGCAGATGTTTGAATACAGCTCTAAAATTACTGCCTTCTAAGATGCCTAATTTAGGCCAAATTTAGGACAGATAAGGCAATTAGATTTGAAAGAAAGTCATCCAAAATGACTGAAAGAGTCTAGAAGAGCAGAAGAGACTTCTTTAAAAACATAAGAAGTCTTACTGACCCCAAACTTGGTAGTGCATATCATGTAGGTAGTAGACAGACAGACAGCTTGGTTTGGGCCACAACATTACAGGCAGTTTATGTAACTCAGCATGCGAGTACAGACCAAACTGTTGAGTGTTTGAGTGTTGAGAGCTTAACTGTGTCAGAGTTGTATACTGAGCAGGAGAGGAACATTTTCAAATGGGCTGCGTTTGATTACAATCCTCACTGGCTCCCTCAGCGTACTCATTGCATGGCCAGCTGTGGAAGTGTCCCACACACATCAGTAGAGCCTGCAGAATTTGAGGTGTTTATGTAAACATGGTAAACAGAACTAGCAGAGGCATGTGTCATAAGTCTTTAGCTTCTCCACTACTACAAATCCCAGTCCTATCTCATGAGGGACAATGACCAATGGGTTCGGTATCTCTGAGTGAGTGACACCTATGGCACATGTACAGTATGCACAAACTAACCTCCGATTAGTACACAAGATATTGGAATGTAAATGCATAAATGATGCTAAGCTATTTAGACTTGTTATGAGGAAAAAAACTGAATCAATGAGGTTGACAATCATCATACATATAAAATAAAATGACATCATAATCAGGATCTAATGTACAAAATTTCATATTTAGTACAATATATTGTAATCTAATCTAATCTAATTCATATATATAATATAAAGAATTCCCTTATGCTCATCAATACTGCATTTATTTGATTAAAAATAGTAATATTTTGAAATATAATTATTTAAAATAATTATTTTCTATTTTAATATACTTATTATTAATAACTGTATTTTGTTTATTTTATATTATGTATATTATAATATTATATATAATACAAGTTTACATTTTTATCTTGTTATTGTTTTGTTATTTATGGTTTTTTATATACCTGCATTTTTCTATTTTTATTTTACGTGACGCATATCATAATATTATATACTGTATTATTTAATTTATAGTTGCTTTCTAAAAAAAATATATATCTAAAAATATTGCTTTTTAAATATATTTTATTTTATATTATGTACATGATAAAAGAATTTAAATATTACAATACATAATAGAATATATAATTTACATCATATATTGCATGCATACAAAATACTCTTTTTAAAGTTTATGTTAAGTTAATTAATGATTTCTGTGTTCAGGCCGATTTATTGCATTGGGATTCAGGGTGAACTGTCCAGAAAAGGGTCTGCCATTTCCCTTTTACTAGTGAAAACAGTGTGTGTGGCCGCCACAATAACACAGGAAATAGATTTGTCCCTTGCATCTGGTTCTGTTCAGTTGAGTGTTGAAGTCTCTAATGCCTCATCCTTCAGCATGGACATTTAAACCTGGCCTGACTCGCTTCAACACTCATCCCTGTACATGCAATACGGAAAATCCACCCAAGCAGTTTTTCGACCCAACGTGCATGGAGTGCCAAGAAGAAAACACACATAAAAACATGAATCACGGATTGTGAAAATGACATGAGATGATGAAGTGAATGGTTAGCATGAGGGTGGCAATGGTAAGCCAAGAATCCAGTCGAATCTTCCACTCAACTCTAAAAGTTTTTCCCGACAACATCATCCACAAACTCCAACATCCATCATGATCAGAAAAAGTTGAAAAAACCTTCCTGCTCTCAGGTGCAAGTGCAACACATATGCAGTTTATCTAGCTAAAAATAGCCAAAGAAAGAACATCTGGCAGTCTGGTATGAAAGCCGTGCCAATAGAAACATGTTTAAAATGATCAACAAGAATCTTACGTAATGCCTCCTATTCCAGCGGGGGGAAATTATAACTAGACTATTTACTAGATTTTGAGAAGCCCTTGTAGATGCTTGTTTCCTTTGGCATGATGCAGGGGTTTTACAAAGTTTTCTAACCTCGCTGTGCACAGGAAGGCTTGTGTCAAACCAACCACAGCAACCTTTGGAAAAGCAGAATAAGTTCAATTAAATGTACGCAACATCATCTGATTAAATCACATCTCATTCTGCATTTGTGCTGCAATGATCCTTCTTAAACAGGAAGCGCTGCAGGCCGTCTCACTGACTGTGTCTGTTTGGAGATATAACAGAATAAAGATAAACACAACTCTATTATACAGTTCGACAGATATCTATTTGGCCACTTTGAAGCTAGCCTTAGATATAATTCATCAAGTTTCTTTAACCAAGTCTACTATTGTGGTATCAAATGTATAATATACATGTTAATATTTATAGAAATTACACATAATAAAACAAAAAAACATCAAGGTTAACAAAATAAAACAGTGTATGCAGGTCCATCTAAACATTCTCCTGCAATGTCTGTGTGGCTAAATATAGTGGACTATAGTGAGTCTAAACGTGTTCAGCTCAATGTCAGCGGGGGGCCAGAGAAAGAGCTCCAGTTGACACCACGGCAGCTCGCGGACCGCTGTGACGTTACTGTAGTGCTAGTGAAGGTTCCCTCTGGAGAGCCAGCTGCTTTCCATTAGCATACCTCAGCTAGTGAGTGGGGGTCCTGGCTTCATGCGGGGAGACGCTAACACCCGGATAAATGAGAGGATAGCCGCGCAGACCGGCCCTCGGGACTGCAGCCAAATCACGCTTGATGACGGGGGATTTGTGCTGCTTTGAGCTCGCCGACTGAACAAACACACTCGTGTTTCGGAACATATTTGAGTGTTGTTTGACAAACCGATACAAGGCTTATACTTTATAACTAGCTGGTATGGGAATTCGTAATAGTGTGGAAGACCGTTTCTGCCGTGGGATAGAAACATAAAAACGGGCTAATTGCAACTTTTTCAGACTTTCTCGAAATTCGGAGTTGGCAATTTTGGAATAAGACTGAATTTTGGAATGAAATGGAATAAAAGCAAAACACAAAGGTATTTGCATGATGTCACAATTCAGACTTTTCTTCTCAGAATTGTGACTTTATCTTGCAATTCTGAGTTTTTGTCTCACAATTATGGCTTTTTTAAATTAAATAATAATAATAATAATAACAATGATGACTTTTTTATCTCACAATTAAGGCTTTTATTCCTTGCAGTCCAAATTGTGAGAAAAAAGTCACAATTTTTATTTATTTATTTTTATTTTTTAATAATTTCTATATAATAAGTATCTAACAAGCAATGACTGTCACCCAAAACAGTGAGCAAGTTAGTTGTATATAAAATATAATTGAAAAGTTTGATGTCAGTAAGATTTCTTTTTTGAGAAATTAATATTTTATTCAACAAAGGTTTATGAAACGTGACAGTAAATACATTTATAATGTTACAAAAAATTTCTATTTTAAATAAATGATGTTCACTTCTATTCATCAAATAATCCACTGAAGACAAATAATGACATTGAAGACTGGACTAATGATGCTGAAAATTCAGCATTGCATCACAGGAATAAAATAACACAATACAATACAGTATATTACAATAGAAAACAGTTATTTCAAAATATTACTGTTTTTGTTCAAATAAATGCAACCTTGATGAGAAAAAGAGACTGTTCTCCTTAAGTCTTAAAAACCTTACAGACCCCAAACTTTTGAACACTAGTGAAACTATGAGCTGCTATATCACCCAGTGCATACAGTATAAAAGCAGCTTGACAATATCCATAATAAAACCGGAGTAAAGCCATGCCTGGCATGATCAGTTTAAACAATCTTAAAACACGTCACAGACACAGATACTTTTCTTACGCAAACTTTAAACAGAGCAGCCCTGCCAATGCAAACACTTCTCACAAACGCACAAAGAATCCAGCGCAATTCTCACTTACATACGGCTGACAGGTTAATTCTAAGCTGCGCTAACAAGGTCAATTAACTTCAGACTAAGCTGAAAGTGTTTGCTATGATCACACCATTGCTATGCATACTGTGTACTTAGAAATATAATCAAATGCATACTATAATTAGCAGTGCAAATTCAACATCAGATTAGATTTACATGTTCTGAAGAAAACGTGAGAGATGTTTGCACAAAAAAAATGCAGCGTTGAAGTGGCGTAGGATGAAAAACACACCAAAGCACCACTAAAAACAGTCTATGCCAGAGGATTACAGAGAAGACAGCCGTTTTCTCCACATGGAGCTAATAAAGACTCAACCTGGATGGAAACACGTGTAAACCCTTCGATGTGGGACATTCAGTTTCTCCACTGACAGACAGGATTCACGTCAAATCTACCGAGACAAGTGTGGCCTTCCAGATAAATGAGTGTCTTTACTTCAGACGAAGGCTGTTTATGCTGCTTGATCCATTAAGGATCACCCAGTGAGATCCGCCTGCCCACCCAGAACACAAGAACAACCTTTTGACAACAAGTTCAAATTCTCACACATTAAGCAGCCATTAAAACATATATACCTGTATTTGTGATTCCCTGTCCAACACAGTTGCTTCAAAACACAAATGTCAAATAAACTACACTGACTCATAGACCATATGAAAACGCGGCAATAAACAAGCAGCATTAGGGCCTGAGAAAGGGTGTTTGATAGAATGTACAAACACAATAAGCAGTGACTACAAACAAGATGAAATATTAAGATGCATTACATCTCCACTTCGCTGGTTTAAAGTTCAAGCAGGCCATTTAAGGGTCATTGTATAAAAAAGGTGACTTTAAGTGAAAACGGTGATTTTTAAAGGCTTAAGGTCATGACACTACATGCTACTGACAAACCTAACAAAATATAAGACATAGTGCTAAAAAAGTCATTTAAAATGATAAAAAAATACACAAAATTAAAGTGTTAGCCATTCAGTTTTAAAGTAATTTTTTATGCACATGTTAATGAAGGAAGACAAAAGGCACACAGTTTTGTAGAATGACCCTCATCAGTCTTAAATCTGCAAAAGGAAACCATGTGTGAATGTGCTTGAGTAAACGCAAGAAGACCAGGTCAGCAAACCCTGCACTGTATTGTCACTGGTTGTATGTTGTTGGTTAATGCATATGTGTCATGCGCTGTTCCGTATAAAGCAGAAACGGGAGCATGGTATGGGGCGAACCCTTCCTATGGCGAAGTGGCCTGCAGAGGCTCATAAAGCAGCGCCAGTGAAATTTACAGGCTCTGTGTGGGCCTCCTTGTTAGAGCTCAAGCTCCACGTCGCCCTGAGGATACTGACGCTGACCGAACGCCGGGATGGCAGACTATTACCAGCAGACAGACAACAAGAGCCCAACTGTGCGGCCACAATGACGACTGTCTCAGCAGAGTCGCGAAACAAGGTCTTTCATTAAGAGCACGCTTTTCAAAGGTAGTTGTTTGTCACCTGATGATGAGACTTTATTACAGGTCTTTATTATAGGTGAACTTCTATTTTGAGCTCCCACATGACTCAATCAGAGCTTTAGCCTCGGCACCAAACACATGCATATGTCTGACGTCCTTTGAGGGCAAGACTGCAGTAAACAGCAGCACAGTTTGGTATGGCTTCAGAATAAAGCACAAGTAGCACGAGTCCTTTTCCAAACAGCAACAAATGAAAATTACTATTTCAAAGCGATTGCAGAAAAATGCACATGGACTTATTTGGCGCATGTTGATGGAGTAAAATAAAGTTCAGCAATAAAGTTTGCTTGACCTCCAGTGCAGGGCTGTTTGCAGCACAGGTCATGGGAGAGAAAAGACAGCGGGTCAGTCGAGGACAAGTGCAAACAACATCACATGGACCAGCAGGAATTCTGTGATGCTGATACATCCAGACTGAGACCTCTGTGACAACAAGCCACAGTTAAGTCAACATGAAATGGCATTCACAACCAAGTTACTTTCGTAATATGACATATTTCCCGATGAAATGGTATAATCTACGAAAAAAACAAAGTAGGCTGGGATTTTATTCCATCAGGAATTGAATGCATTTTTGAAAGTAGGTGTTACAAGGCAAATTTCACTTCATTAGAATTAATCTGAAAAATGTATGAATGCATAATAAAATAAAATAAGATAAAATAAAAAATGAATGAATGCATTAACATTGAACTTGGTTAAAATGTTTTCATTTTTTAAAGATTTTTTTAAAGTGGGCATTACATGCAACATTTTTCTACAACAACATTAATCTGAAAAATGAATGAATGAATAATAAAAAAAATTTAAATACTTAATTCAAAATTTTTTAAAGACTTAACTATTGGTTAAGTTTCTAGGAAGGCTGCTTAATTTAAAATGGTGGCCTAAAAATCTACTTAACAGCTATATGATTATACAGCCCTGCACCTTGAGAATAAAAAAAAAAAAAACACTTTAATATTATCTCATTCAATGATGCTGAATTCAAAAATATCCCGTAACTTAGTTTTTCACAAAATAAAATAAAGATTTTTCCAATTATATATTGTATCAGCTAAAATGCACTTTTCAAAATAACAAAAGCAGACAAATATCAAAAGTTCCGGTATTCAAAATGTATGATTTCAATTGCAATCTGCAAAGGAGTGAAAAAAGTGGAAACTGTGATTAGGCATAAAATAATGTCTTCTGAATTATCAATATATGTGAAAATCAGCGGAGAATTGAACAAACAGTTGTAAACTGGCTCAGAGGAAGACGGGAATCATGTCTCTGTGTCAGTTTTTCTGCAGATTAAGGGATAATACAAGCCTTCTTCACCTTACAAATGGTTGTCAAAAGCAAAAATGCGATATTTTGTGAGAAAGTGTGATGTACTAAAGCAAAACAAGAACTATTTTGGAATCAGCATCCCAAAATTAGTAAGAAACAAGCATTACATTTCATTCAGCAAATATGATGCCGGTAGGCGTTATTGTTATTGATTATTAACGTTTTATGAAAGATTACTATAACTTTATTCTTTGGGATAACATGAATAGACCAGGAACACGTATTAGGGCAGTAAACAGGGTACATTTTCTTTTCATGCTGACTTTAAAGGACAAATCCCTGAAGCCTGAACCTTCGGAGCATGAAGTTCTGGGATATCAGAGGAAAACTCACCCTCACAAAGGACGTGTACTGATGGCACTGCGGTCGGTTGATCTCCAGGATGAAACGCTGACTTACAGCACCTGTCTGCTCTCCACCGTTTCCAAAATACACCCGCGGCGGCAAACCTCTGTGTCTCTTATCTGAATCTGCAGTTAGATTGTACAGCAACTCTGAGGAGAAAAACAGAAACCCACATTTCAGTAAGACAACAATGTGTAAACATCTCTCCAAAACAGCTGTGTTTCAACGCTCGCTATCAGAAGCATTCCGGGGCAAATTCTGGGATTTAAAAACAAAGTCAAGTAAGACGTTAAGTTCTCACTGTCAAAGTCAAAATGAGAGAAAACAGTACAAGAACATTTCTGGGGCCACGTCCAAGAGTTAAATGTTTGTGATTAGTTTCTGGAAGTCTGAGAAAATGGCAAGGGCATGTAGGAAAAACATGGTTCAAAATGTCCTGATGAATCTCACGAAGAAATTTGTGGGTAATATTTCATCCCAAAATGAAAATGAAAAAAATAATAAAATAAAAGAAAATATAAAATGTAAATGAATAAAAAATAAAATATACTGATGACTCTTATGAAGCAATGTGTGGGTCATACTTTATTAGAAAATAAAAAAACAAACAAAAATAAAATAACATAAAATGTAAATGAATGAATGAATGAATGAATGATTGAATTAATAATTAAAATAAAAAATAAAAAATAAAATTGAATGAATGAATGAATGAAATGTGAATGAATGAATGAATGAATGAAGGAATAAATAAAAAAAATAAAAGGAAATGAATAAAATGCAAATAAATAAATAAATTGACAAATTCCCTCCAAAATTCTCATTACTGTAATGCAATTAAAATATCATTCTCATTACTGTTATACAGGGATTTAGTTTTAAACACGTTTAATTTATTATAACAAATACCATTATGTGTACTTACAATTGTAGTTAATACAAATATTAAATTTTCACATTATAATAAAGACATATTTTGCATTACAGACATGAGAACGAAAAGGAAATGTGCTGAATTGTCAAAAAAAAAAAAATAATAAAATTTAACTGTGGGCTTTTAATTGCTCAATGCCCCAAAAATGTGTACTTGCAATTCTGTATATAACTGCATATGTGACAAATAAAAATCTTGAATCTTGTAAATGTTTCAAGTCCTTTATACAAAATATAATTACTTTTTGTTCTTTTGGTTTTGGGATTAAATACGATCCAGACATCTCTTAGGTGAGATTCATCCATCTACACCTACAGGCTTTTCCAAAAAACAGAAATTGATCAAGAAACACAGAACCCTTGGACGTGGCCCCAGAAATAGCTGCTTTCTTTCCACAACTTGATGAATTTCTTGACAGTTTTTGTGAAATTCACCCAGATGAGGTCAAATGTGTAACTGCGGGACCATTCCTCCGATCCTGACGTTGAGAAAGAGCTATTATTACCCTGCTCTCTCACAGGGCGAGCAGGAAGGGGCTCCAGGACCAGTGCAGGGGTTGTTGTTTTAATGCATCCAGCTGTGAGTGCACCATGAGCTCACTCCGGCCTACAGAACCAGGGCGTCTCCCAGACACAAGGTGCTGCAGTTCTTTCCAATGCGGGTGCCAAGTGGAGTAACACTGGTGCTCTGTACTTCCCAGAAACCTCCCATTATGTAACACAACCTTTATACACTCCATCTCCCATAAGGCCACACCCATAAACGAGCAATGGCCACACCCAAAAGTTGAGCAAGCGGTCATTCGTGTCGAATCCCTGAGGCTACACGGTGTCCATCTTGTCAAGTTAAACAAACACATGCAGCCAAGCTCATCGAGTCACAAAAATAGAAATAATAAAAAAATCAAAAACAAACACTAGATTTAATGAAAAACAAGACTTCTGTGAGTCATTTTAAAACTGTATTTGGTGATATCAGATATAACATTATGGGAGGACCAAAAGTGATTCAGTGAAGTGCTGTTTTTGTATCTAACATTTGATGATATTTCATAATAGTCTATTCTAGGCCCGTCTGCGTGTTGACTGAGTGAAATAAAGGTTAGCACAACATGCACTGACCTCCAGTTCAGGACTGTTTGCACCACGGGTCATGAGAGCGAAAAGACAGCGGTTCAGTTAAAAACAAGAGTTATAAAGAGTATCTAGTTATGGGTTTATTGTGTCTGCAGACACCTGTCGATTATACGGATTTGTATTCAAGTGTTGTTGAATGTGTAACAATAAACAATACAATTTTATTAAAAATAAATTTAAATAAAATTTCAGACAAATAAAAAAACTAAATATCAAACAATAAAATATAAACGATGAAATAAAATTTAAAATAATAAAAATAAAATTAATAAAAGATAATAAAATAAAAAATACTAAAATTAATAGAAATAATAATAATAATAATAATATTAAAAATAATAAAATAGTTAATAATACAAAATAAATTCTAATAAAATAAAAAATAAAATTAAGAAAGTATAATCAAATGAATAATCAAATAAATAAAAATAAAAATAAAGAATACTAAATAATTAAATTGAACTTCATAAATAAAAAATAAAATAAAATAAAATGCCCCAAAACAAACAAAACATAATAATAATAATTCCACAGAGACTCACCTATGTGGCCGGGTACATGTTTTCCTCGAAAGCTCATGCAGACGGTGACGTTGAAGCAGTTGAGATGCTGAGGGCCCTCGTGACACTGCGGTACTGTGATGTTTATCGAGACGGGCAGAAAGATGGAGACGTCTACAGAGATCACCGGCCTGGATCTGTCACAAGCAACAGCAAATAAGGTCAAAGCTACATCTGAATGGATGATCATCAGAGAACACTAATGAGGAATTGATGTAAATACAAGCTTTTGCTGGCTCAGAAGTGCACAACTTACCTTAACAAAACCACACTGTCAGCCATGAACGCCCCTATCGTCACATCTGATATGGGAAAAACAAAAAATAACGTTTTTCTGGAAGGCCAGGAATGATTTCATGCACTCTGTGATGCTATGCTGTTAGAAAAGATGCGCAAAACTTGTAGCTTTAATACTAATATATACCTTTAAAATGCTATTTATGGGCTGACAAAGTACAAAGACATTAAGGTAGAATTCGGTGTTGTCATGTTTAACTAAAATTAAAACTACTGGAGATCAGTAATTTAGATAAAGCTGAAAAAACATTCTAAGAATGTTGCCTTTGCAACTAACTGAAATAAATAAGTGTAAGGACTATAATACTAAACCTAAAACTAACATAAAAATTAATAAGCTATACAGAAATATTTAATAATATCAATTAATTAAAGGGGTCATATGATGCGATTTAAATTTTTCCTTTCTCTTTGGAGTGTTACAAGCTCTTGGTGCGTAAAGAAGATCTGTAAAGTTGCAAAGACTAAAGTCTCAAATCCAAAGAGATATAAAATAATAATATAAAATAAATAAATAAATATATATATAACAAACTAAAATTTAAATTAAAACTAAAAATATAAAATTTTTATATTACATAGGGTTGTGTAAAAATCATTATGACCACTAATTATATAAAAAAATTGTACATGCAAGCTGCTATACATGAAATAGATCAAGCATTTCTTTTTTAATAAAAGATGAAGCTTCCTTTGTTTGATTTTCTCTCGTCTTTGTTTAATTGGTGTGTCCACTGTGGAATGCTGTAAACAAAATGCTTGCTGGCCACAGAACTATGAAATCAGAGCTCTATAAATTCAAAATTTGAAAACCTTGCAATAGTATATAATTAATAATTAATACAATAAAAAAAAAAATCGGAAAGCGCAGGGATATGACTGGTCACCAGAACATTACATAGGGTTGTGTAAAAATCATTATGACCACTAATTATATAAAAAAATTGTACATGCAAGCTGCTATACATGAAATAGATCAAGCATTTCTTTTTTAATAAAAGATGAAGCTTCCTTTGTTTGATTTTCTCTCGTCTTTGTTTAATTGGTGTGTCCACTGTGGAATGCTGTAAACAAAATGCTTGCTGGCCACAGAACTATGAAATCAGAGCCGACCGAACACGTCAAAGAACGGTTAGGAAAATTAAGCAAACACTCAATCTGCATTCCCTGGATTAGCGCACAATGGAACGTTCTCCATCATATAATTAATATCTCTTACACAAGAAAAAAAAACATCTTCACAGCAGCTTTCACATCATAAGTCCAGTCACATCGGATCACATGTTGTGACGAATCACTCGTGTCATAAGTTACGCATTAACTTTTAATACTTAGAGGCTTCCAGAATGGAATAAACTCACTGGAGGTCGGTAAAAACGTTACATGTTTCCCATCTTTACGCGGAGATCGCAGAAGGCCAATGTAAGTGGTCTGGCACCGGTCGCGGTTTCTCACTGAATGTGGTCGGTTTTGATCTAGTTAATTCGGAACATTCTCAGTGTTCATTCGAGCAGAACTAGCCAAGTGTCTAAAGCAAAGCCAAACCTGGATATCCGTTTCCATCCATGTCCACATTGCCGGAAATCGACTGGCCGAACATTTGGAGAGTGGGGTTGATGCTTCGCCCAGACAGTCTCTTCATACGATCCAGGTGAGAGAGAAAATCACATCAATTAATCAGAAACGCCAATATTAACATCCACACAGACCAAATCATTAATAAATCATCCTCAGATTTCGGAATGCCACGTAGTTCATTTATTAAATATTTTAGCTAATTTGATTATGCTTTCAGCTAGCAATATCAGTGTATCACTCTCAGCTCCATTTAAGGCATTTTTCAGCACAAAAGCCAGTGGATTCCATCTGGACCTACTAGTTACCCATCAATCAAACTGTTAAACTGCATGAGCTATAAGGTTTCGCAGTAAAACAAGTCATGCACTGCCAACTAAACCAATCTTGCGGATTTATTTTAATACAGACACGAGTAAAGCTCAATAGCACCATAAATAAATGAAAAATCTAAACGAATGGTCTACAGTATACAGTACTGTTGAGAGCTGACAACGTAAAAATAAATAAATGATAAAATAAAATTCACATAGTGGAATTTGTATTCATGTCTCTGAATCAAGTGTTTTTGAATCTGTAGCAAATAAAATTAAATATAACAAAATTCTACAATATTAAAAATAAAAAAATAAAATAAAAACAATATAAATGAAAAAATAATCAAATGAAATAAAATGTAAAAATATAATATTTAAAAATAATATTTACATTTAATTTAAATGTTTTAAATTATTATTTTAATTTAGATATTTTAATTTATTTATTTTTTAAAATAAAAAATACATTAAATTATTAAAATTCTGTAGCAAATAAAATTAAATATAACAAAATTCTACAATATTAAAAATAAAATAATAAAATAAAAACAATATAAATGAAAAAATAATCAAATGAAATAAAATGTAAAAATATAATATTTAAAAATAATATTTACATTTAATTTAAATGTTTTAAATTATTATTTTAATTTAGATATTTTAATTTATTTATATTTTAAAATAAAAAATACATTCAATTATTAAAATAAGATAAAATAGAATAATTCTAAAAGAAAATAAATAATAAAAAAAAACTAATATTAAAATAAAATACACTAAAATAATAAAATTGTTTTGTTAACAATAAAAAAAAAAAAGACTGGGATTTGTATTTTCAGGTCTCTGAATCAAGTGTTGCTGTATGTGTAGCAAATAAAATAAAATATGATAAAATAAAAAATAACAACTAAATAAATAATAAAATAAAATATAAATAATGTGGGGGCTCCAATCGCTACATCTACAGCACAAAAGACAAACACAGAAGTCGATGAGAAAGATGGAAACAAGGGAGAAAGACAGAATAAATCGGGGTACACACTGTATATTGTAATATTATAATATTTACCACTAATTTGTTTGTCATTTGAGACAATTTTGAGGGATTTTAAAACCTTTTTTAATGTTGGGCAAACTTGTATAAACTTGACTACAAGCAGTGTTGGGTGTAACGCGTTACTGTAATTAAATTACTTATCCACTGCAAGGTAAAGTAAGGGATTACTGTTCATTTTTAGGTAATTTCATTACAGTTACTTATAAAGTACTTGTGTTACATACTGTAAATAATTTCAACAGTTCTAAAATCAATATTGTGTTACGTAAATTTTTTTTGTTGCGTCCAAACAATATTTTTTAGAGTCTAAATACAAAAAATAGATTAAAAAAAAATCAAGATTCATCTCATTTTCATCGTTTTTGAAAGAAGACCTACTTTTACCTCAGAAGAACAGCGCGATCTGACAGGGCTTTATTCAGCGGAGGAGATCATTTCTGTAATTTATTCTTACCTACATTAGTTAACGTGTTATTTTTACATAAACCTGTACGGATTTTACTAGTTGGGCTTTTCCTGAACATCTTGCCAAACTGAAATGTATTGTTTAACTTTTCTTAAGCTTTTTTGTTATTCAGATATTTTGCAGAGTATTTCTATTTGTTAACCAAAGAAGGTTAAGTATTACACTTGTTTTAAAGCTAAAAGGCTAAACTATTCTATTTTTGACTCAAATTGAAAGAATAAAGAGTCTATGCTTTAAGGTTTATAGGGATTTTAAGATGTAGCCTAATTAGCGATTTGAATAATTAAGTTACTTATTGAGTAACTAAATTACTTTTCAGACAGAGTAATTAGTAAAGTAATTTAAATACAATAATGATTATGTAATTAGTAATAGTAATTAATTACTTTTTGAAAGTAACTTACCCAACACTGACTACAAGTCTTTAAGTCTTAATGGGCTAGCAGTTTTAGCTGATGTTACTGCACAATCTGACATAATATAGAGTCGTCGTACACTCTGCCTTGGCTTTTACTCAAGATCTTATTGGGCTTATACAGTCTGACAAGCAGCAATCGTAAAAGTTAGAACAGAATAGCATAGTGTGCAGCCGAATTAGGTCAGACTGCCAGAGACCTACGGCTGGAATAGAAACGTTGGAGGTGGATTTGTGTGTGTCAGGACCCCAATAAATGCCTGTTTGCCTTAAGCCCATCTCTGTTTGAGAGTCGCTCTGCTAAGTCACTTAATGGATACTTGCGTGTTTTTGAGAGCCTGTAAAGGTCTGTGAAACCTCAGGGGGGTTGAAACAGAGTCAGAAAAAAATCCCTTGTGCATGAAAACAGCAGTACACATTTCACTACCACAGATTTTCAATGTGCTGAGTTTTGGAAACTTTTACATTTCTGTAACAGCCATAAAATTATAAATCTGAAGCACTGGCCATTCTATACAATATTTGAGACAGACTGAGACTTATTTCCTGAGACTGGCTTATTTACATGCAAAATCGATAGGATTTTTAAAATGTTTTTGAAAGAAGTGCTCACCAAGGCTGCATTTATTTGATCAAATATTTGATTCCCCGGGCGCCGCAGCAAAAAAAATGGCTGCCCACTGCTCCGGGTGTGTGTTCATGGGATAAATGGGATAAATGCAGAGCACTAATTCCGAGTATGGGTCACCATACTTGGCCACATGTCACGTCACTTTAAAAATAAATTAAAAACATTTATATTGTAAAATATTATTACAATTTCAAACCACTGTTTTCTATTTGAATATATTTTAAAATTAAATGTATTCCTGTGATGCAAAGCTGAATTTTCAGCATCATTACTCCAGTCTTCAGTGTCACATGATCCTTCAGAAATCATTCTAAGATGCTGATTTGCTGCTCAAGAAACATTTCTGATTATTATCAGTTATAAAAGTAAAATAAAATAAAAGCTAACAAAGTAGGTACTATTTTTCCATAAGTAATACAAACAAAATGTGGATGATTTTGTATTCACTGTCTCTGGAGTGTTGTTGAATGTGTAGCTAATAAAATAAAGTAAAATAATAAAAATTAATAAAATAAAATGAAAAAATGTAACAATAAAATAAAATAACGCAATAAAATAAAAACTAGGGAATACAATTAAAAATAACACAATAATAAATTAAATAATAAAAATGACAACAAATACAATTAAAAATTTAATTAATTAATAAAAATAATAAAATACAATAAAGCACAAATAATGTGTCACATGATCCTTCAGAAATCATTCTAATATGCTGATTTGCTGCTCAAGAAACATTTCTGATTAATATCAATGGTTTTTGATGAACAGAAAGTTGAAAAGAACAGCATTTATTTAAAAACAGAAATCTTTTGTAACATTATAAATTTCTTTAATGTAATTTTTGATCAATTTAATGCATCCTTTCTGACTAAAAGTATTCATTTCTTTAAAAAAGAAAAAAAAAAATCTTGCTGACCTCAAAAAATACCCAATAAGAGGCAGGTTAACCTCTTGTAATCTCTTTATGGTTACAGCCTCCTAAAGCAACATTTACTACCACACTGACCCCTGAACAGTTTATCACAGATGCTTCTCAATACATATAGGCGGCACCATTTCATTACAAGGATTCTTGATTGCTTGAATTGGTTTCTACATTTCTGATTAATATCAATGGTTTTTGATGAACAGAAAGTTGAAATGAACAGCATTTATTTAAAAACAGAAATCTTTTGTAACATTATAAATTTCTTTAATGTCATTTTTGATCAATTTAATGCATCCTTTCTGACTAAAAGTATTCATTTCTTTAAAAAAGAAAAAAAAAAATCTTGCTGACCTCAAAAAATACCCAATAAGAGGCAGGTTAACCTCTTGTAATCTCTTTATGGTTACAGCCTCCTAAAGCAACATTTACTACCACACTGACCCCTGAACAGTTTATCACAGATGCTTCTCAATACATATAGGCGGCACCATTTCATTACAAGGATTCTTGATTGCTTGAATTGGTTTCTTGTTCTAAGCACTGCCAACCGCCTCGCTGTCCTACACCGGAAAGATTAACTTCCTGTTTAATCCGACACATCTGTCTCCACTTATCAGAAATTCCTCAGGCCATTTTAATTAGCTTCATCAGCTCTAATTTCTTACAGTCTCATTGCCACATTAATGGATGCGTTTGGTCTGTTTATTATGTGATGGTCAGTTTCCCTAAACGCTTTCAGGAACAGTTACTGTACGAGAACACAGGACAGTCCGTACTAAAATTACAAAAAGAGGCGACATGCAGAAAATAGAGCTACAATCAAGCAATGCATCAGGTGAAGAGCGAATCCAGACGCCAAGAAAAGCCTCCGACTGGACAGCGGGGATTCACTTCCTGTTTAATCCGACACATCTGTCTCCACTTATCAGGCCTCCGACTGGACAGCGGGGTGCGAGGAAAATCGAGAGTGAGAACACTAGTCATGAGGTTTGAATCTGCTTCACGTCAAAATATCTTTTCCAGTTACTTGACAAACAATGTCTGTCTGTCTCCAATACAGCGGAAATATGATTTTTGCAACATGTGCTTCTGTGATCATTTGAATTAAAGGAATATTCCAGATAAACACAACTTGATGTGTACACTAACACACACTGCACAGCTCAATATTTAAAACAGTTCAACTACCGTTCAAAAGTTTGGAGTCGATTTTTAAATGTTTCTGAAAGAAGTCTCTTATTTTAATCAAGGCTGCATTTATTTGATCATAAATATAGAGAAAACTGTAATATTGTGAAATATTATTTCAACTTAAAGTACGTGTGTTCTATTTGAATATATTGTAAAATTTTCTTTAAATTTCTGTGGAAACTATAATAAATTTTTTCAGGATTCTTTGACGCATAGCAAGCAAACAAAAAACAGCATTTATTAAAAAAACTCACATTTGATCAATTTAATGCAGCATTGCTGAATAAAAGTTTTTTTATCTTACAGACCCAAAATATTTCTTATGTTAAAGGATTTTAGTATTGGAAGCTCATGCTTTGCTCTGATGTGCAATCATTTTGAGCGCAAACAAATTTCGTACACTGACCTTGGTAGCCATCGTCATCAATGTCCCCAAGAGATGTGATACACTCTCCAAAATGAGCATTGTATGCATTGTCACCGTTCAATATTGCAACTTCCTCCATCACTCCCTGAACAAACAAGTACAAAAAACATTGTTTATACTCAAAACATTTGTCAAGTTGAATGAAGACACTTACCTTCAAATTTAAGTCTTGGTCATTTATGGCATAATGCAACTTTGTCATTTATAATGTTGTTATAGTGTTGTGCCATTCAAGTGTTGTTTATGACAAAATTGGCATCTTTAAAGGAAAATGTCCAAAAATAAAAATTTACTGATCCAAGATGTAGATGAGTTCGTTTCTTCATCAGATTTGGAGAAATGTAGCATTCCATCACTTGCTCAGCAATGGATCCTCTGCAGTGAATGGGTGCCGTCAGAATGAGAGTCCAAACAGCTGATAAAAACATCACAATAATCCACACCACTCCAGTCCATCAGTTAATGTATGGTGAAGCAAAATATGCATGTTTGCAAGAAACAAATCCATCATTAAAACTTCTGGCTAAAATATAAGTCCTCTATCCATAACATTGTTTTCTCCAGCGAAAAAGACGTCTGGTCTGAATCAGGAGAGAAATATGCACAGATCAGGAGCCATTTACAAATGAATAAAGTCCCAAACAGCTCTGATGTGAGAGGATCACAGAGGATGGACTTTTTTTTACTGGAGGAAGATTTATTATGAATTATGGATTCGTATTTTGGCCAGAAGAAAAGGTTTAAAGTTAAAAAGTCTTAATGATGGATTTTTTCCTTCCAAACAGGTAGATTTTCACTTCACAAGACGTTAATTGATGGACTGGATTATTGTGATGTTTTTATCAGCTGTTTGGACTCTCAGAAAAAAACTCACATTTGATCAATTTAATGCAGCATTGCTGAATAAAAGTATTTTTTTATCTTACAGACCCAAAATATTTCTTATGTTAAAGGATTTTAGTATTGGAAGCTCATGCTTTGCTCTGATGTGCAATCATTTTGAGCGCAAACAAATTTCGTACACTGACCTTGGTAGCCATCGTCATCAATGTCCCCAAGAGATGTGATACACTCTCCAAAATGAGCATTGTATGCATTGTCACCGTTCAATATTGCAACTTCCTCCATCACTCCCTGAACAAACAAGTACAAAAAACATTGTTTATACTCAAAACATTTGTCAAGTTGAATGAAGACACTTACCTTCAAATTTAAGTCTTGGTCATTTATGGCATAATGCAACTTTGTCATTTATAATGTTGTTATAGTGTTGTGCCATTCAAGTGTTGTTTATGACAAAATTGGCATCTTTAAAGGAAAATGTCCAAAAATAAAAATTTACTGATCCAAGATGTAGATGAGTTCGTTTCTTCATCAGATTTGGAGAAATGTAGCATTCCATCACTTGCTCAGCAATGGATCCTCTGCAGTGAATGGGTGCCGTCAGAATGAGAGTCCAAACAGCTGATAAAAACATCACAATAATCCACACCACTCCAGTCCATCAGTTAATGTATGGTGAAGCAAAATATGCATGTTTGCAAGAAACAAATCCATCATTAAAACTTCTGGCTAAAATATAAGTCCTCTATCCATAACATTGTTTTCTCCAGCGAAAAAGACGTCTGGTCTGAATCAGGAGAGAAATATGCACAGATCAGGAGCCATTTACAAATGAATAAAGTCCCAAACAGCTCTGATGTGAGAGGATCACAGAGGATGGACTTTTTTTTACTGGAGGAAGATTTATTATGAATTATGGATTCGTATTTTGGCCAGAAGAAAAGGTTTAAAGTTAAAAAGTCTTAATGATGGATTTTTTCCTTCCAAACAGGTAGATTTTCACTTCACAAGACGTTAATTGATGGACTGGATTATTGTGATGTTTTTATCAGCTGTTTGGACTCTCAGTCTGACCACTGATCATTTTATCCAAATCTGTTCCGATGAAGAAACAAAATCATCTACATCTTAGATGGCCTGATGGCATTTTCAGCAAATATTCATTTTTGGATGAACTACTCCTTTAATAAGTAACACAGATGTAAGTGAACTCACATTACCACTGCTGAGGTAAACAGAAACCTGGCCTTCATCCCGGATCTCGCTGTGCATGGGTGCTCCCACCAGCAAGTCCGACAGTCCATCCGCATTAAGGTCAACTGCACACAATGAGGAGCCAAAGTAAGAGCCCATCTGAAACCAAGCCGAGCCAAGAGCAAACGGGTCAGGTTACAACGCCATGCACAGGGCACATCACTCCTCCATAAGATGCATTACCTCAAAGTCAAGCTACAATTTAGCTACTCTGCCCATAGCTGAATGTATATGAAGATGAATGAGAAATGAGAGCCGGTTTTCAGCTAACAGCTTAAATTTTTGTCCTTTTATCACACAAAACTAGAGCATGAGTCACATATAGTACTTTAACCCTGTAAAGGCTGACTTATGAAACAATAGTCAGAAAAATCCTTTTAATTTAAATGTATTTATTTATTTTTAAATGGAACTGTTTTGCTGAGCATCATATTTCATACATAAGGCTTTTATTTGGTGCAGTTGCTGATATTTATATGGCCAAAAAGTAAGATAAAATATATAAGAAAATAAATTATCTTTATAACATATAGCAGACTACTTAATAAAACTCTACAACAAAAAACTCATAACATAATAACATAAATAACAGATGTCACTCTCATATCTCCCAATATGTCTTAGTAAGACTGATGATACTCTCATTTGATTTGTTTAAAAATTATATGGATAATCAAGTAAAGCTGAGTTGCTTCAGTCCAGTAAGTGTTTATCTTAAAATATTACAATATAAAGGTTATACTTCATATAAATCAGTAAATTATTCACAGCAAGAGACATGTGAACCAACCCCTGAAGGTGGACTAAAAGGTTTTTACTTGCTAAAAAAACACCAATCAGGTGACAGAAGGCATGTACAGTAGTAGATTGTGTACAGAAGATTTTAGCTAAATTTTAATCATGTTGATAATCACAGGCCTTAGAAATGTATGTATCAATATGATACAGTAGGCTTTATAGAGATAATTATGCTTTTTGCCTTTTTAGGGTTTCGACAGTCCCAGTCCCTACAAATTCTCCAAAACAACTCTTTCTGTGTTCTTCAGAAAAATAACTTTTCCTATTAAGTAACTATGATGGATTATATCAACATTTTACATTTGGAATAAATTACGTTTGTAAATAATTAGAAAACCTGAGCATCATACTCACCATTTTCCCTGAGGCTTCAAAGGTCTTCACAAGAGACGTTCCTTCGATTCTGAACATGTAAACCTAAAATATGGATGACAATGTAGTTTTGGAATGTCAAAGTGAGTGTAATGTAAACAGAACATGGAAGCAATGACGCAATTTCTGCAAGAAACTACTCACTTTTCCACCACCACTGTCTTGAGGAGCACCCGCCGCCACGTCTATGGTATTCGGGGAGGAGAAGTGACCAGCAGTCACAGCATACCCTAAAAAACACAAATCTGTGACGGACTGGCTACAGCATGAAAATTGAAGCGGTTATTAATATCTGAGCAGGTATTACCGAGGTAACTGTATCTGTGAGGACTCAGGTTGTCTTGATTTAGGTTGTAGAGAGTATTAGATGTCATGTTAAACACTTTGACCGTTCCGGTCCAGTAGTAAGAACCAGGTGCACCCATGATAACCAGCTCCTAAAAAATGAAACAAAAAGCAATAGAGATCAATTCAAAAGCCACCAATTTTTCACAGGAGAAAAACACAGAGCTGTTGGTGAGGCTCTGGTCAACCGAAAGCCACAAACTATGCTGTATTATCTGCTGGTAACCCCACCGTGAGCTGAAAGGACGGCTGTCGTTTGTTGCTTTAATCACTCAATGGGGTCTTAAGCTGAAGGAGAACTCAAGCCTTTGAACTGTTTTAATTGCTCCACATTGTCACACTTCAAACAAGACAAGTCGTTTGTTTTACATGGCCACAGCGATGGATCACAACAGTAGATTAAGGAGCAAAAATGCCCTTCCTTTTCTCCATAGGGATTTTTTTGTGATACTGTATAAATGTTTCAGGACAAGTTGTAAAGCAATGACATATTTACTTCATTTAAAAGTAAGTAGTACATATGACAAAAATTTTTAATTGCTGAAATCAATACTAAGCTCTAGAAGAGAAGTCTGTATTAGAGAATCAGAGAATTCAGATTTTTTTATACTAATATATTGCATATAGTATGTGCAATAAAAATAAATATATAATATAATATAATATACACTGATAAGTTTGCGGTCAGTAAGATTTTTTTAGAATAAACAAATACATTTATTAATATTAAAATTAATACATTTTATTCCAAATAATTGCTGTTCTTTTGAACTTTCTAATTATCAAAGAATCCTGAATAAAAAAATGTGTCATGGTAATTGCTGAAATCAATACTAAGCTCTAGAAGAGAAGTCTGTATTAGAGAATCAGAGAATTCAGATTTTTTTACACTAATATATTGCATATATGTGCAATAAAAATAAATATATAATATAATATAATATACACTGATAAGTTTGCGGTCAGTAAGATTTTTTTAGAATAAACAAATACATTTATTAATATTAAAATTAATACATTTTATTCCAAATAATTGCTGTTCTTTTGAACTTTCTAATTATCAAAGAATCCTGAATAAAAAAATGTGTCATGGTTTCTACAAAAATATGAAGCAGCACAACTGTGTTCAGCATTGATAATCAGAAAATGTTTCTTGAGCAGCAAATCATGATTTCTGAAGGATCATGTGACACTGAAGATAATGAAGTAATGATGCTGAAAAGCCAGCTTTGCATTACAGAAATAAATTATATTTTAAAATAATATTCAAATAGATAAGTTCTTTTAAATTGTTATAATATTCAAACAGTACTGTCAAAAGTCAATAGTTTTTATATTGTTTAATTTTTTATTTTTTTTGGCAATGCTTAGAAGCCTTGAAAAATCCCTATTAAAAAACAGAACGGAAAAAATACTTGAGAAACCAAAGCCACTGAAAAAGTTGCGGGTCCCTGTTGTGCTCTAATCGACATACAGTATATAATTCAAAAACTGCACAATTTGTCATAAATGTTTGGCTATGAATCTTTGGGGGAAAAAAACATTTTCCCTTTTTCCAACACTCATTATCTCAGAGGATACAAATATAAAAGTGTGGGCACATGGAATATCCCTCATGTGACGAGGAAACAGGGTCTTTACATAGCTGTTTTGAGTTCTATCAAGCCACAAATGCTTTTTCCATTTCACAACGCCTGACTGCTAAAAAACCCACACAAATGCTGTTTGACTCGGGTCAGTCCTGCCAAACACGTAAAAACAGCACCTCCAGCTGAGCCGACAGCATTCAATCAAGACATCTGTTTAAGAAACTTAAGGTCTTGAAGGTCACTTAAGACGTTCTACCAAATGATAAAGTGCCATTACCATCCAAACTACAAAGCAGCCGATGCAGATGCCATTCTGCTATGGGTTAATTCCTCTCTGTGAATGTCCAATACTGACTGACCTGAGGTCAGCTTTAATGCAACAAGACAACAATAGGTTTGTTTGAAAACCTAGTGAACTGCCTTGCATTTCTCAGCCATCTCTTACAATACACAGTCTGATAAATGAATAACACCTCAGTAATCGCAACGTGCAGGGAGTGAGTTTCCAGTCATATTTCGTTCTTGTTTAAGAAAAGCAAAGTGAAGAGGGTCAGTGAGTGATCTGTGATGATATTGATGAACTGTTGGGCATCACATCTGTCAGCCTGTGTTCTCGTATTTGTTCCAGACATTACATCCAAAGCCTTGACTGCATGTTAATGGATTGGCTGCACTACAGAGAAAACCCTGCAATGGTCAACGTACAAAACAAAGGGCAAGTGGACAAACAATTCACAGCCTTCGGCAAACGTGTGCATCACACACAAGCTGTCTGAATTATGTTCAAATTCCTACAGGGATCTGTTCAACAGAGGCCGTGGACACAAACCAACAGGCCTGCTGAGTTAAAGACTGGAATTAATGCAACCTTCCTTTTAAAGAGGTAGTTTAAATTTAAATTTTGTCATAATTTACAAAGCGTTCCAAAGCCATATGAGTGTTATGAATGTTTTCAGTTTTTTTCATACAATACGTTACTAGGGGCTTTCAAGCACAAATAAATAAATAAATAAAATAAAAATTGATAATTGCATAATAAAGTAGTCAATATCACTTTTGCAATATACTAAAAGTAAAGTTAATGGAAAATAAAATACAAAATAAAAGTTAAAAATAAAAATATAATAACAGTATAGTTATTTCCATCAGTTATTTTAGTATAATTGATACTACATTTTATACTGATTATAGTTTTTCTAATATTTCAAATTAGATTGTATTCTTCTGTTTTCACTCTCATTTTAGTTACATATATGTATTGTCATTTTTATTACTTTTTATTTTTTAAATGTCTATATAGTTTTTGTTTATTTTAGTTAATTTAGTTATTTTTGTACTTTAGGTTGAACTAAATGACAATGAGAAATGTTACCTTGGCAACTAGTTGAAATAAAATAGGATTAAAAAATATGAATTCATTTTTAAAAAAAATTTATTTCAGTTAATGTTTATCTCAAGCAATGAATTTTTTTTAATGGTTTCAGTTAACAATAAGAACCCCGATTTCCATTCTACACAA
>NW_015626432.1:0-1437 GCF_001515625.1 Sinocyclocheilus rhinocerous
GAGAGAGAGAGAGAATTTGAATTTCAACACACCTTTATTACAATTATTTTTTTAAAACACAATCAACCCCTACATTGCACAAAACTCAAAATACAAAACCCAAAACAAATTAACAACATACAAAGATTTTAAAAATGGCAAACTCTAAACCCTCATCAATAACTTCACACAGAGCCCTTTTATAACACCAAATCGCTTCAAAAAGCATAAGATCTCCCATAGCCTTATAATACCGGAAATCAATCAAAATTCTAGATTTCACAAGGTTAAAAAACACAATTTGTAAATTACTACTTAAATTTTGTTCAATCTTTATTTTCCTGGTATCATAAATTGCCATTTTTGCCTGACCTAGAAGAAAATTCAACAACTGGCAACAGAATCTGTGTTTGCGAATATATTTAAAACCACAAATAAACACTTCCTGTGAAAAAGTCTCATCAAAACGATTGAATAAACCAGTTAAAACTTGAAACAGTGAATCAAGCCTACTGCAAAACAAAAAAGTATGATATACAGTCTCCCTCTGGAAACAAAAAGGACATTCATCACTACTACCTGGGTTTATAATTGAAACAAGAGCATTCACAGCTATAGCGCCATGAAGGATTCTCCATTGTAGGTCTCCTACTCTCTTTGAAAAAGGTGATTTGTACAAAGCCCTCCATTCTGGTTTGGCGTTCTCTCCTAAATGGAGAACAGCGTGCCAAGGAGTATCAACTCTATTATGCAGAAAATTCTTATTAAGTGTCTATAAACGTTATAAACGGTATAAATCGTTATAAACAATTTTCCCAGATACAGAATTAGGCCCCATTAAAAACAAGATACTGTCTTGTAAAAACACACCTTCACACTCTTTAAAATCAGTTAACAAGTACAAATCAGGAAAAGAATCATTACAATTTGGGGCAATTAAACCTTCAGTATATTCACCCAATAATTTAACTTTGTAACAAAGTCAATGTCTTGAGAAGGAAGAGGACGGGGTCGGCTTGACTGCTGCTGGGGTTTTTATTCAGCTTCAAACAAAGTAACACAGAACGTCGCGCTACCAGCGCTCAATATAGCACAATTGCACAGGCACAATCACGCTCGCAGGGCTCTCCAGAGCAGGCACAGTCTCTCAGCAGTCAGTCTCTCTCTGCCTCACAGCTCTTTCCTGGGCCTCTTTATGCGGTCTCTCCACGCCAATTACTGGAACCAGACACAGGTGATCAGAGGTTCCTGGAGCAACCAATGTAGAGAAGTTATAGTGTCATGTCTCTGCACTTTAAACAGAGACCAAACCTTGAATAAATTCCGATAGAAAATGGGTAATTTAGACAAGTCCATCTTTTGCGGATCTAACCAAAATAAAGATCTCTCGAAGTCCAGACCTCCAAATCCTCACAAAATGGCACAGGCAGCAGACTTCCAACTTGAGTCTACTGGACC
>NW_015626433.1:0-368 GCF_001515625.1 Sinocyclocheilus rhinocerous
TAGGTTACGTCGAAAAGTGACATGTGTAGGGGTATGTATTGTGTCGGGAACCATGTTGAGGTTACGAGTGAGGTTACGAGTGAGGAGGAAGTGATCCGAGGTGTGCAGTGGAGTAACCAGCACATGATCAGTGGAGCAGTGTCGTGTGTAAATAAGGTCCAGTTGGTTGCCTGATTTGTGAGTAGCCGTAGTTAATACTCGCTTGAGATCAAAAGAAGCAAGCAGAGTGTGGAAGTCTGCAGCCTGAGGTTTATCTAGGTGGATGTTGAAGTCCCCAAGCATAACTAGGGGAGTACCATCCTCAGGAAAGGTTAAGAGCAGCACATCTATTTCTAATTCATCCAAGAAGTTACCTTGTGGTCCTGGGG
>NW_015626433.1:546-1124 GCF_001515625.1 Sinocyclocheilus rhinocerous
GAACGCCGTTGCCTAGCATCCATCTGGCGAACCTCCGCTCTCTACCCAACAAAACGGATGAGCTCCTTCTGCTCTCCCGGACAAATAAGGATTTTTCAAACTCTGCTGCTCTGTGTTTCACGGAAACCTGGCTGAATGACGCCATACCGGACAGCGCGTTAAATCTGCAGGGCTTTCAGCTGTTCAGAGCGGATCGAGATGCAGAATCAACGGGGAAATCACGCGGCGGCGGGACATGCTTTTACATCAACGAAAGGTGGTGTACAGATGTAACAGTGTTAAAGAAGATGTGCTGTCCCGATCTAGAAGCGCTTTTCATTAACTGTAAGCCTTTCTATTCGCCACGGGAGTTTAGCTCGTTCATTCTCGTCAGTGTTTACATACCTCCACAAGCGCACATGAGCTCGGCTTTACAGAAACTCGCTGATCAGATCACAGAGACAGAACAACAACACCCGGACTCTGTTTTAATCATTCTTGGGGACTTTAATAAAGTAAATCTCTCCCATGAACTGCCAAAATACAGACAGCAAGTTACATGTCCCACCAGAGACAGTAATATATTGGATCACTGTTAC
>NW_015626434.1:0-28005 GCF_001515625.1 Sinocyclocheilus rhinocerous
AACTAATGATTATACGGGCTAAACCAACACAAGGGGAAGAAACCAAAACAAACAGTCCACAGGGGTGTTACACACACATTGTTTGGTCTGGATATGCAAATTTATTCAAAAATCCATTCAGAATTCCTACATATATAAACTTGAACGATGAATTCATTTAAAAAAAACTTTCAGGAGACATAAAGATCGGTAACATATTCCCTCAATTAATAATATGTGCTTTAAAAGTACTAATAAACAGCTAAGATGCTATAATATTCTGCAAATCGATTATTGGTTTCATCTTATCTCCCTTTTATATGATTTTTTTTTTTGTTTAGTTTAGTGTTGTTGTAGTAGTTTTGTTTAGTGTTGTTGTTTTCATTGTTTTTTGTTTTGTTTCATTTAGTTTTGCTTCACTTTGTTTCATTGTTTTTGTTTTCCCACCTTTTTTGTATTATTAAAAATGTATAACAAGGCAAGGTTAGTTCAGGTGGTAGAATATATAAATTATTTTTTTTACTATGAAAGGTGGTAATCATTTCTTGAAAATGTTATAAAAGTAAAAAATAAAAACAAAACAAAAAACAAATGAAACAAACATGAATACAAAGTTTGCGTTCCTAAGAACTGTCAGACTCTGTTCCATGTTTTGTCTGTGTCTTGCTCCCCAGGTGTTTGTTGATTTCATCCCAGGTGTTTCCCATCTGTTATTTCCAATGATCCCAGGTGTGTCTCTTTAGTCCCTCGTCATCCTGTGTTTAAAAGTCTGAGTCCTTTGAGTTAGTGTTGTCCGGTATTGTTTGTTTATGTCAATTCCCTTGTGCTACGTGTAATTCCCCGTGATGTAAATAAACTCCTTGGTTTGTACTCCTGGTCTCCTGGTCTCCTGGTTTCCTCGTTCCGTGCTCCTCACAGTAGCAACCTGTGACAGAATACCGGACCCAAAACAGAAAGTGAGCGGCACAGAAAGTGAGCGGCGACCTTTTCCTCGCGTTTGTTTTTTCCGCCGTTTTGAAAAGTTTTTTTGTTTTCCTTGTTTTTCCTGCGGCTATGGAAATTGCCGCTCGCTTCTCCACCATAGCTCGCCTCGATCGCCCCTTTGTCGAGTATTCCTGGGAGTTCTGCCGGCTCGCTGCGGCTACGGCCCTCGATGACGACACCATCAACTCGCTGTTCTGGCACGGGGCCAACTACCATCGCCCTGTGGACCTCCCAGACACCACGGGACTGAGCTGGAGGGAAGGAATCCTCCGTTGTCTGGAGAGCGTCCTGCCCCGAGCCAGAACCAGCCCACCAGCCACGGCGAGGTCAAGCCCGCCGCCGACTGCGGCTCCCCCAAGTCAGCCAGCAGTTCCCGAGTCAAGTCAGCCGGCAGTTAATGTGGCAAGCCCAAAGGACGTTAATGTGGCAAGCCCACCAAGTGTTCATGTGGGCCCAGTGTCGGTTCCAGAGCGCCCTCCAGTGCCTGCTCCTCGTAAGCGCCTTCCAGAGCGCCCTCAAGTGCCCGTTCCCCCAGAGCTCGCTCCCGTGTCGGCTCCTGCCCCAGAGCTCGCTCCAGTGTTGGCTCCAGCCCCAGAGCTCGGGAGGGCTCCTGATCCCCCGTTATGCCCAGGGAGGGCTCCTGGTCTCAAGTACAGCCCTGTAAATTTCCCCAAGTATTTTTTGTGTGTGTGTGTGTGTGTGGGGCCCGAGTCCCCTGCTCCGCCATGGCGCCCCGAAGGGGTACTGCTCTGGAGGCCCACTGTCCCGTGTCTGTCGATTCCCCACGATGTAAATAAACTCCTTGGTTTGTACTCCTGGTCTCCGTGTTCCGTGCTCCTCACAGTAGCAACCCATGACAAGAACTTGGCAGACTTTTTTTAGACTGGATTTTTAAAAGCTCTTTACTGTGAACACTGACTGACCCTCTTCTTTCTCTCTCTCAGATAAGAAAACACCATGTAGGTCTTTGCCTCAGATCTCCTTTGACAAGATATCCTGCACCTTTGCTAATCGGATTATCCGGCCATGTTAAAGGAAAAATCATTGTTAACTTGTTTGTTCCAGGCTATTTCAGAAATGTTTGTTGCAGAAGATAAGAAAAACACCACTTGAGGCAAACAATGAACTTCTGTTCACCTTTCTGTTTACCTGAAGACTTAAACAGGGGCATATGTGAGATACTTCAGGATGTTTTAAGCTTAGATAAGGCTTGGAGACAGTCGGGGAGAAGGAGATTTGCTCCCCAGGTGTGGGAACAATGGCTTGTATCTGAAGGCCATGGGTGGATGGACGCAGTCGGGGGGCCTCAGTGAAGCTGTGCTAAAGGACAGAGAGGTCTGAGCAAATAGGGCCAGCGTCTTAGTCACACTAAGTGAGGCGGCTGCTCTCGGCTGGGGTGGGGTGGTCGAGGGAGGGTGTGAGAGAGAAAGGCAGCAGCCCTGAAAATGGGGTGTGAATGCAGAATGGGACCAGCGGGATGTGACTTTGAGTTTAATAAGGCTTTGTGTGTGTGTGTGTACAGACGTTGTAAAACCTGAGAAAATCTCCCACTGGGGAAATCCTCAAAGGTTAAAATGGTTTATTAATAAAGTTTTTTTTTTTTTATTCTAAATATATAATAAGTTCGGTTTTAGAAGCAGGATGTTGGTTGGGGTTAGTCTGAAGTAAGTACGATCAGCTTTATATAGGCTAAAAACTCTGGTTATGGTATGTCCACATTTAGATAGCTAAACATGTGTGTCTTCAGACTTTTACTAGAAATATCCACATATGAACTGACGTTTCTGTGATATTATGTTTTCATAGTTCTGATATGTCCTTTAAGTGACATTTGTGGCTATAGTCCGCATCTAGTGTGAAAAGCTCTATGTATAAGTATATCAGTACTTTTGTCTTGTTTAGAATAAAAAAATAAATAAAAAAATAAAAAGATCTAAACATATTTAAAACTAAATTTTTAAAAGGTATTTGTTTTGACATTGTTTCGTGTATAATTTAATATGGCAGAATAAATTTATTTTATTTTGGTCTAGTGGCAGATTTTTTCACATTTTTCAAATGCAAGCTCAATTTCATGACTTCATATGAAAGTTTTACTTCATAACAAAGCGCATTGCTCATAAGTATCGTTGCATTCTCAGAATTGCCACAAGGGGAGCCATAGTAGCGCAAGTTGTCTTCTTCTGTGGTCGGTTTTCATTTTTTGGTCAATTCATGGGTTGAGGGTTTTGCTGATTAGCATGGCTGTTAGCCCCTGCTGGAAGATGTAATAGCTGCAGCATCTGGGTCCAGCATCTTTCCGTACGGAACCTCGCACATGATATGCAAGGGGAAAAAATATTGAGAAAAAGAAATAATAAAACATGGCCATGATTAAATTAAAGCAATGGAATGAAATCACAATTAATGTCAGATTATTACATATTAAGTAGTAGTTAATCACATTAACACAGTATGTAATTGCCGTACACTTTACTCCCATATATATGCGATTCATTCAGTCAGCCGATTTCTCCACAATGTACTTTCTCCAAAATGCTGCTGTAATGATCATGTCATCTGAGGACTATACTTAACTAGTTTTGCTTTATTTGATGTTTGATTCATTAAGGGTTTGATTCATTGCTCTTACGTCATACTCCAGAGTTTCTTTACGCATTTATGTATATACACAATCGAAAACGGCGCTGATATATATACTGTATATACATTGTGTCCAAGAGCATAATCTATGGAAGTCCACATGTTAGACTAACATGAAACTATGCTTCTAAACACAGGTTGAGAGCTGTATAATCCTTGAACTATGTTGGTAATGACTGAACCATTGTTGGCTATTGATGCTTTTGAGAAACTCTCTCCTGAGCAAGTTACTCAAACTAGTGAGCTGCTTGAATAATAACACATAAAGATTAAAGACACAAACATTTGAAGGGAAATCTATCACCCCCTTGAGGTCTGTTACCAATAGAGTTCAACTCTCAGGTTCAGGGAGTAAAAATGCCATTCAGTTTTTCCATAGGGAAATTGATTTTTAAAGATAACTTATAAACCTTTAAAGACAGATCTGCCGTGAGCTCCAAGGTTGTTTATCGATGGTATATGCTTTTGTTGAAGCCATCAGTTCTCATTATTTCAACTTAAGTTTTAAATAATCGCATTTAACAGTTGAATCCCTTGTGAACCAATCAGACAAGCCAAACGAGCGCTGAGCTCTAGCCATTCCCATGAAGCACTGCAAATATGATATATATGCATATTTTTCAATAAAATTAAAATATATGTATTCTATATATACACAATCAACAACTTTAAATGGATATTTCTCCATCATTTTTAATTCAATTAAGTCATTCGCAATGGTTCATGGGATTGTAGTTCTCATTAAAGCCATTAAGTACACTTTTTTGCTTCGAACAGTCTGTACTGTTTTGATTCTCCTTGTAGCTGGTTGGCTTGGTTCAAGGCTTATAGCACTTTAACAAACACTTTTTTAAAATCTAATACTCTAATACACTCTATTCAAGATCACACATTAGTATGTACTAAACCTAAACCTCATTAAATTATTAGTGCATCTTGTTTTAAGCAGTGCTTAGTGTTATTTATTGAACAAAGATAGTGATTAAGAATAAGATTTGTGCGGTTTTGAGGTGAATTTCAGAAAACCATGTCTCATTGCTCACTCAATCACAAACACACCGTGAGCTCCGAGGCTAACCCATCTCGGGTGTTGTTGACACAGCCAGACCCCCTCCAGCAGTAGCTGTGCCACTGACCTCATACCGCTGAGGGGAGGGAGACAAGTGATGAGGTTGTTGTGTAGCAGCTTCACCCCTGATCCCTCGCCAACGTCTCTCTCCTCCACCAGTCACTCGCCAAGGACGTGGAAATCCCATAATAACCCGTCTCCACGGCACCCCACCAACCCAGCTCCCTACTTCCCAGATGTTTCCAATTAAAAAGGAGGCCTTTCAGTCCGAGCCTATTTTCTGCATGCTGAGAGAAAGAGCGAGAGAGAGAGACAGAGAGCAGGTTGCAGAGAGATAGAAAGGCTGAAGGGAGGAAAAAATGACTTTCTTTTAATACAAAAAGGCCGTTGAGGGCAGAGAGTGACATTTGAAAAGTCGCAGTGGCTGGACGCTTGTTTTGATCGCGGATATCTGAGGAACGGAAGATGAGAAGATGAATGGTATCGCTCATGTCTGAGTCAGACAAAGATTTTCAGATTAAAATCACGCTTGTGGTCACAAAATCTGGGTCTTGTTTTTAGAAATGCTGTTCTTTCTCTGCTTCATTGAAGGTGTGCTGCCAAATATAATCATGACACACAAAAGACACATGGTCTGTATTTTTTCAGTTGGTGTGGTGGCAGCCGCCGACAGGTCTGTGTTTGCCACTCAAAACCTCAATGTTGCTACAAAAGAGATGGCCAGAAAGTAAAGAGAGGGAGGATTTTAAATGAATAGTTCACCCAAAAATTACAATTGTGCCTTTATTTACTCTGCCTCACACACAAGTGTTCCACACACAAAGCTATTGTCTGGATTCAGAAGACTTGGAATATAGTACACAAGCCATACATTTTGGTACTATTATATCGGACCAACCCAGTAATTTCTATTGTATGGAAAAGAGCAGCTTGGGCATTTTGCTAAATATCTTATTTTGTGCTACATTAAAAATGAATTAATGAATTGATGAATGAATGAAAGTACACTACCATTCAAACATTTGGGATTAGTAAGATATATATATATATATATATTTACTTATTTGAAATGTGTTTATAACTTTACTTTATTTCACTTTAAATCAATGTAATGTATCCTTGCTGAACAAAGTATAAATAAATAAAATCTTACTGACCCCAAACTTTTGGATTTGCAAAACTTTTGGTTTTGTACATTAATAATTCATAATTTCAGGGGTTTTTTGGGTGAACTATCCATTTAACGACAATTTTTACAAAACCATTCAATAACTTTTGTATTGTTAACTTATTTGTCAGTAAAGTCTGACTCCTCTCAGTTCTCTTTACTGTAATGCAGAATCTCATTCTCTGTACAGTTAATTAATACAGTAAGAAATCAAAAAAAATATTTTAAAGTACTGGGCACATTATAGTAATAAGAATATGGAAGAAAAATTAGCGTAACTGTTTTTAATACGTCACAATGCAAAGAAATAAAACGTTATTTCTTTCTAACATGGACATATTTTTTGTGAGATTCAGCTTAGTTTAAATGCATATAAATAGTTTTTCATATTCTTGCAAAGACAATCCACTTTATGCATTATGAAGTAAGTTAATGGGCCATGTTTTATCCTTTGCTTTCCATGAAAATGTATCTGAGAGCCATAACATGTAATAGGTTGTATGGGGAATAGCTTGTATGGAGTTAATGATTTTGCATATTTTCCTATGATTCGGTCAGTGCTGATGTGGTATGGTGGCCTAGAGCATTCTTCAAAGTAATATTGCCAGCCATGTGAAGCTGTGCCAGTGCGGTTTAGCTTTCAGCTTCTGCGAGATCAATGCATCTACAAATGTGGGTCATCAGCAAGGCTGCAGAGAAGCTGCCTGCAGAATTACACAAAAAGTTTTGCAGGATTTACATTCCTCAGTCAATTTATGTAAATAAAATCTTACTGACCCCAAACTTTTGGATTTGCAAAACGTTTGGTTTTGTGCATTAATAATTCATAATTTCAGGGTTTTTTTGGGTGAACTATCCATTTAATGACAATTTTTACAAAACCATTCAATAACTTTTGTATTGTTAACTTATTTGTCAGTAAAGTCTGACTCCTCTCAGTTCTCTTTACTGTAATGCAGAATCTCATTCTCTGTACAGTTAATTAATACAGTAAGAAATCAAAAAAAATATTTTAAAGTACTGGGCACATTATAGTAATAAGAATATGGAAGAAAAATTAGCGTAACTGTTTTTAATACGTCACAATGCAAAGAAATAAAACGTTATTTCTTTCTAACATGGACATATTTTTTGTGAGATTCAGCTTAGTTTAAATGCATATAAATAGTTTTTCATATTCTTGCAAAGACAATCCACTTTATGCATTATGAAGTAAGTTAATGGGCCATGTTTTATCCTTTGCTTTCCATGAAAATGTATCTGAGAGCCATAACATGTAATAGGTTGTATGGGGAATAGCTTGTATGGAGTTAATGATTTTGCATATTTTCCTATGATTCGGTCAGTGCTGATGTGGTATGGTGGCCTAGAGCATTCTTCAAAGTAATATTGCCAGCCATGTGAAGCTGTGCCAGTGCGGTTTAGCTTTCAGCTTCTGCGAGATCAATGCATCTACAAATGTGGGTCATCAGCAAGGCTGCAGAGAAGCTGCCTGCAGAATTACACAAAAAGTTTTGCAGGATTTACATTCCTCAGTCAATTTATGCACCTCTTACACCCCTTGTGTATTTGTTTACTAAATATATTGTCTAATTTGATTATGCTTTTTTCTATCAATACATCTGACGGATGTGCATTTACATTGATTTCCCCCAACAAACAAAAATTGAAAAGAGCTGCATAGATACCATGTGAGCTGTCCTGAGAACAATCACAACAGGATAACAATGATTCGTTGACTGTCTGTTGTTCTCAGTTGGCCCGCATGCAATCCACAGTCACAGAATTCAAAAGCTTGATAACATCATCAACATGACAACCTGAGTCACCAGCAATACCGATAAATCTCGTCATTGACAAACTTGTAGACATGCACCACACCTTCCATGTTTGTTTCTCTGCTTTGGCTGATTATAATTTCATTTTCAGTTTCCCTCAGAATTCCCTCTTTTTACCATACTAAATCAATCCTAAATAATTTCACCCCTCAATCAGTGCAGAACATGCAAAAACAGTCCACAGTTCCGGCAAGCGCCTTGTCATCATGCACAGACTTCAAATGACCCTGAACAATTTTAACAAAGAGAGTGTTTTACTGCTGCTGACCTATCATTAATAGGATTGTAATTGAGTTTTCTCTAAGGTTGTGGCTTAAACATTAGTACACAATCTAAAATGCATTAAAAGCTTGGTAATGTGTTTTTTCACGTGTTGATAAAGCAGCCTTTGTTCTCACATGGCCTCAAGCTCACAATCTCAGTGTGTTTTCTTTGGCAGCTTGGGCGCTAGTGGATCTGAGGATGGAGGACACTGTAGAGGTTTACATGAACAAGTCTGCAGAAATCCCCTGCCTGTATACCTTCACCGAGCAGCCCATGATGGTCATAGTCCAGTGGTTTGTGGTGAGTCCTGAAATCTCTCAGGCTCTTTCACACTTTTTGATTTAAAGGGATAGTTCACCTTCAAATTCCTTCATTTCTTTTCCAAACCGATAAAATCTCCGTTCATCTTCGAAACACAATTGAAGATATTTTTAAGATATTTTTAAAGAAACCTAGAAACCTTATGTCCATGCATTAAAAAGTCCACGCAACCAAAATGTTGACACTTCAAAATGTTCGCAAAGGCACTGTAAAATAATTCATATGAGTCAAGCAGTTTAAAACAAGTGCTCTAAAGAGACACATTTGTATGGAAGCTTGTTTCCACTACTAAATAAATTGTGACTTTTTATCTCACAATTCTGACTTTTCTTTCTTGCAATTTCTCAGAATTGCATGTTTATATCTCACAGTTCTGACTTTATAACACATTTGCAAGTTATAAAGTCAAAATTGTGAGATATAAACTCACAATTGTAAGAAAATAGTCTTTTTTTCCCCTCAGAATTGGACTTTATATCTTGCGTTTGCAAATTTATATCTCACAATTCTGAAAAACGAGTAAAAAAAGCCAGAATTACGAGATATAAACTCACAATTGCGAGAAAAAAAAGTCAAAATTGCGAGATATAAACTTGCAAATGCGAGAAAAGAAGTCAGAATTGCGAGTTTATGTCTCGCAATTCTGACTTTATTTCTCACAATTGCAAATTTACGAGGATGAATAAATGATGACAGAATTTCCATTTTGGGGTCAACTAAAGGCCCGTTCACACCAAGCACGATAACTGTAAAGATAACGATAAAGATATAGTTCTAAAAATCGTTCTCAATATTAAAGAATAGCATAGTTCACACCACAACTATAACGATAACGATACAGAGGAACGATATCATTGTGATCACTTTCAAAACGATTTTTTTCCAGCTGATGAACGATAAAACACTGACAGCAAATCAGAATCAATCCTGCTGTAACGAGCTCAAGAATTTAAAGCAGCAGACGCATGTGCTCTTAGAATAAACAGACGATATCGTTCGCTGGTGTGGACACTAATATCGTTATCTTTATAGTTATCGTTCTTGGTGTGAACGGGCCTTTAGACTTTAATGTTTCTGGATATGTAGATATGCGGATATGTGTGCTCAGGCTTCACCTGGCTGATGTAAAAATGATTAAAATGTCCCTTGGTCTTACATTTGAATGAGGGACTCGAGTCATATCTACAGACCATTTACCAAGTTTTACTTCCCATCATCCTCAGCGGGAACGTGAAGGTCATCGGGTCCGAATCTCATTCAGTGATCTGACCATGCAGAAGGTGGATGAGAACACGACCTACAGCGATCGTATCAGTGTGCGATCCAACGGTGATGGAGAAACTCTGACCATTCAGGATGTTAAGCTGTCTGATGAAAGAGAGTTTTTCTGTCAGGTCAGTGGATTGTCAGCAGGCAGTGAAGAGGGCAAGACTGTCTTGAAGGTTTTTGGTAAGTCTCTTCTCGCTAAACGGCTTGTTGCTTCTTTTCCTTCATTTATATGTAAATGTGAACTTGCTGTTTTCAGACCCCCCAGAGCCTCCCGTCATTGAAGGTGTCCTCTCTGGAGTTTCTGTGTCCGGTGAATCCCCAGCTAAGGTACATCACGCTCTCAGATTCTTTCTGTGTGCACATACCATGTTTGTGTCAGTTATTTATGGTGGGTTTAAGCTGACACATTTTTTTTATTTGGTTAGATTGCATCTTGTGAGACCAGAGAAGGCTTTCCCAAGCCGAACATCACATGGTACCGTGATCACATCCCCATCCACCCCACTAGTGGCTGTGAGTAAAAACACACCGATTTATTATCTATGTATTTTTGTCTATATATTATTATCATTGATTTATCTTTATAATTCAGTATAATATAATTTCAAGTTATTTTATGTCATATTAATAATTTTATTTTATATGAATTAATTTGTATACAACCGTCCTAAAGTTTGGGGTCAGCAGGTTTTCTCTTATATTCTTGAGAGGTGTGTAATGCTAACAAAGGCTGATTTATTTAATCAAAAAGAAAAGGAAGACTCTAATATATTGCAAAATATTTTTACAATTGAATTTACTAACCATTTTTATATATTTTAAAATGTAATTTATTCCTGTGGTGGCAAAGCTGAATTGTCAGCAGCCGTTACTCCAGTCTTCAGTGTCACATGATCCTTCAGAAATTATTCTAATATGCTGATTTACTTCTAAAGAAACATTTCTTCTTACTAAAAATGTTGAAAACAGTTGTGCTGCTTAATATTTTTGTGGAAACCATAATACCTCTTTCAGGATATATATAAAAAGAACACAATTTATTTGAAATATAAATCTTTTGAAACAATGTAAAAGTCTTTGCTGTCACTTGGTCAGTTTAAATCATTCATCAGTTTCTGACCCCAAACATTTTTTGTAACAGTATGTAAGTATATAAACATTCATTACCCCTGCTGGAAAATCTAGAAAAACCAAACCTAAAGTAAACATCAAATCAAAACTGACCTTATTTACTTTCTTAATACAAATTCCTTGTCATATTGTGCATGACTCATCAGTGCACATTATACAAAGAAAAATGGATTTATGTGTGTCATTTTACATTAAAGTACAATAACTTGCTTCACATCTGAGACTAGAGATCTACATATGTTAAAATTCTAATAAGCCCCCCAAAAAAAAATTTATGTTGTGGTCATTAACTGATAAGTGGTGATAAATAAATAGCAAATTTGGTGCAAATTTTGGTTCTTGTCCAACCTAAAAGCTGAAATTAATTGTTTTAAATGCCACAAAAGAATATAGGCATCACAATATTATAATGTACAGAGATTTGATATTTGAAATTTGCTAAAGATTACATTTAACCTTGTAATTTTAAGTGAGTGTTAGATGACAATCAAGGTAATCTATATGTAAAATATGGTAAACGAGCATGCACAATTAATGATCTAATATCTTAATAGCTTATATTGATTAATTAGAAAAATCGTTATTATTCACAATCCACTAATGGCCAATTAAGAAAATCCCATTCTGAGTTGCAGACACGTTTGATGTTGACTTGAGAGCAGTAGCTGGTTATTAGGTCATTAGCTGGTCCAGGCTGTATTCGATGTTTGGTCAGCTGGACTGCCATTTGGTGGAATCTGTATCAGCCTGGTAGACCATCTTGGTCAAGCTGTTTTGAGCTGGTAGGCCACACTAGACAAGCAACTGTGTTCCAAAAACCAGCTAGACTCCTTAAGATGGTATGACCTGTTTTTTCCAGCAGGATTTATATGATTTTAAAATGTAATTTATTCCTGTGGTGGCAAAGCTGAATTGTCAGCAGCCGTTACTCCAGTCTTCAGTGTCACATGATCCTTCAGAAATTATTCTAATATGCTGATTTACTTCTAAAGAAACATTTCTTCTTACTAAAAATGTTGAAAACAGTTGTGCTGCTTAATATTTTTGTGGAAACCATAATACCTCTTTCAGGATATATATAAAAAGAACACAATTTATTTGAAATATAAATCTTTTGAAACAATGTAAAAGTCTTTGCTGTCACTTGGTCAGTTTAAATCATTCATCAGTTTCTGACCCCAAACATTTTTTGTAACAGTATGTAAGTATATAAACATTCATTACCCCTGCTGGAAAATCTAGAAAAACCAAACCTAAAGTAAACATCAAATCAAAACTGACCTTATTTACTTTCTTAATACAAATTCCTTGTCATATTGTGCATGACTCATCAGTGCACATTATACAAAGAAAAATGGATTTATGTGTGTCATTTTACATTAAAGTACAATAACTTGCTTCACATCTGAGACTAGAGATCTACATATGTTAAAATTCTAATAAGCCCCCCAAAAAAAAATTTATGTTGTGGTCATTAACTGATAAGTGGTGATAAATAAATAGCAAATTTGGTGCAAATTTTGGTTCTTGTCGAACCTAAAAGCTGAAATTAATTGTTTTAAATGCCACAAAAGAATATAGGCATCACAATATTATAATGTACAGAGATTTGATATTTGAAATTTGCTAAAGATTACATTTAACCTTGTAATTTTAAGTGAGTGTTAGATGACAATCAAGGTAATCTATATGTAAAATATGGAAAATGAGCATGCACAATTAATGATCTAATATCTTAATAGCTTATATTGATTAATTAGAAAAATCGTTATTATTCACAATCCACTAATGGCCAATTAAGAAAATCCCATTCTGAGTTGCAGATACGTTTGATGTTGACTTGAGAGCAGTAGCTGGTTATTAGGTCATTAGCTGGTCCAGGCTGTATTCGATGCTTGGTCAGCTGGACTGCCATTTGGTGGAATCTGTATCAGCCTGGTAGACCATCTTGGTCAAGCTGTTTTGAGCTAGTAGGCCACACTAGACAAGCAACTGTGTTCCAAAAACCAGCTAGACTCCTTAAGATGGTATGACCTGTTTTTTCCAGCAGGATTTATATGAAGAATTAAGCTCTGTTTCCTCTTAAAGTTTGCCACTAATGTGAATGTATGTCTGGTTGTGCGTGTGTGTGTGTGTGTGTGTGTGTGTGTTTCATGCCAGTGGCGAACATGGTAACTCTACTGACGAGGGAATCCAGTGGTCTATATACAGTGCAGAGTGAGTTGCATTATAAGGTGACCAAGGAAGACAAAGACGCCCACTTTTCCTGTGAAGTTAGCTATTTTGTCCCAGGAGCTGTCAGGACATCCGAGTCCAAAGGCATCAATATTACAGTTCACTGTAAGTCCATTTATGAATGAGAGTTTTTGATGAAGTGGAATGTGATATATTCAAACTCTTGCAGCTGTGACTAGCTAAATAACACTGCTTGGATGCATGGATTTTTGTTGTCTGTTGCATTGTGCTGGGTGCTGGTCTAAAATCCCACTTCACATACCTGCATATACATCATATTTGATCTCACTGACTATGATTCTATCTTTGCACACAGTATTTTCACTTTAATTGTGGAAAAAACGAAATTATTTGAAGCTGATATTAACACTTTTTTGCGAATATAAGGTTATAAGAGCACATTAGATCTGACAGATCTGCCATGGTTTTGCAGAAAAGGACTTGTATTTTCTTGTTTCATGTTTTTTATATTTCAGATAGCTTTAGAATATCACAGACAGCGCTGAGTAGATTACTTACAAATTGTAGCCCCTTACTGATTAAAGATTACATGATAAAAATTGTAATTAGTAATCTATTAGATTACACATGTTAAGTAATCTAATCAGACTACTTTTTTGACTATTTTACTTTTGACTCACATTGATTTAAATAGGATTATTTTGTACCACACTGATATAAAAATAGAACGATGACACACCTACAAGGGTCTTTGCTTTGTCAGCACTGACTAAATAACTGAATATGAGAATTATGTTGCCTTAGCAAGATACATTTGAATGAAATAAGATTCATGGCCCCTTGCTCTTTGTGTATGTGCATATGTCATATAGACCCCACGACCAGTGTGGAGATATGGAAAGAATCGCCCGAGGGCTTGGTCAAAGAGGGGGACACAGTGGAGCTCCGTTGTCAAGGCGATGGGAACCCCCCAGCACCCATCATTTTCAACCGAGAACAAGTGAGAATAGCCTCTTTTTTCTCTTTTATTTGGACCCGGTTTTTTTTCTGAATGGGAGGCTGTAAACCATTGAGTAGAAGCAGACATAGTAGACGTCTGGCCCAGACAATGTGCTTGATATGCTCAGGATGAACAGTACCATTACTGATTTGCAGCTTTAAGTGTGTGTTTAATATGCATTTGTTTTAATGACAATATGACAAAATGACAACAGTGGTTCTCAAATGTTTCAGATGGCAGAATTAAAGCAAAAATCAGAGAAGTACCAATAATCTCAAAACAACTACCTGCAGTTTTAAATAGCGCAAATTTTTTTTTTATTTAGTCTATTCCAATCTATGCCAAAAAAGCCAGTCTATAAATGTGCCAAATTGCTTTTTTTACCGAAATACTGAATTTTTTTTACTTTTATTTTTTTACTGAAATAACTAACTAATTAGCTAATGAACCTTAGATTGTTTCCTAGCTAAAACAAAGTAGACTAAACCCCTACATACTCACATAAATGTCAGTGTTCAATAATGTTACACTACTGAAGTGAGACAAATTAACACTAATTAGTCCAGAAAGAATGTTAAAATAATCATAGAGTTAATTCTTTGTCTTACATAATTAATCCATCAAAGAACCCAACGATGGTGCTTTTGGACAATTATATTACATAATTATAATGTCTAATAATTGTTATATATATAGTTCTAATTGGTCTCTGAAGGGCAGTTTTATTTTAGTATTATTTACATAACATAATTTTGTTAAATAATAATGTTTTATTTTCAAAGCAACATTTCTAATTTTTGTTGAAGTTTTTCGTCTAATATTTATGTTTACATTTTATTTTATTTAAGTTTTATTTCAGTTAACAAAAACATTTTTGTCTTATTTTTAATTAACAATAACAACACTGGTGAAGGCTATCGAGTGGTCCTCAGACCACAGTGGGAAAACACTGCTATAGAATGACTGCTAAATAGAGCTGTTGAATGCTTAGTTTAGCTTAATGACAAGTCAGACTTCATTCAAAAAACATAAAGGGATTGTATCATAATTTTGCATTACTCACTGTATAATATTACTTGTGGTTTTTGGACCAAAAACAGTTGTAATGTAGTTTTAATTACCATTTTCTTCCCATCTTTACAGCTATTTGAGGCATTATTCACTACGTATTATTTTGTAATTACTTCAGCGTAAAAGAGAGAGAGAGATTTACATGTTTTTCTTCAAATTTAAATCAAATTCCATGAACAGACTAAAGATCGCTTCATTTCAGTATGATAGGCATTCACACCGTTCTCTGTGTCCTGCTCATAACAGTCAGACGTGGAGCTGGATTCCTATCAGGGGCTGCTGGTTCTGAAGGAAGTGTCTCGGGCAGATAGCGGTGTGTATGAATGTCACTCTCTGAACTTGGATGCTGTGAACCATGATGAGGTGGTGGACACCCTACAGCTCACTGTGCACTGTGAGTTCAACTTCCAGCTTCTCATTTTTACACACAGATTTGGAAACTAGCAAAAAAATGCACACCACTGTAATCTAATCATCTATCAGTATTGTTGCCAAATATGCTGACACCTAATAATGTTGAATAATTAACATTTACTCTACTATTCAAAAGTTTGTGGTCAGCAAATTAATACTTTTATTCAGAAAGAGTGCATTAAAATTATCAAAAATGACACTAAAGACATTTATAATATTACAAAATGTTCTATTTCTATTTCAAATGTATGCTGCTCTTTTGAACTTTCTATTCATCCATAAAAATACTGAAATAAAAAAATGTATTATGGTTTCCACCAAAATAATGGGCAGCACAACTTTTTTTCAACATACTGATAATAATACAAACATGCTTCTTGAGCAACAAATCAACATATTAGAATGATTTCTGGAGAATCATGTGACACTGAAGACTGAATGACTGTTGAAACATATTTTAAATGACATTTTGAAATATATTAAAATATAAAACAATTATTTTAAATTGTAATAATGTTTCTCAGTATAACTACTTTTACTGTATTTTTAATCAAATAAATGCAGCCTTGGTGAGCATAACAGACTTCTTTCAAAAACAATAAAAACATCTTACTTTCTGGTAGAGTATATTTATTAATTTTGCAGATACTTTTTTCCAAAGTAATTTAAATTAGAAAAATAATAATTTAACATAAAGGAGCCAACATTATTAGCAGTAAGTTACACAAGTCTTTATTGAAAAAAGGTCACTAGGCCTGCATTGTTCCACATTAGCTGTTTTGCAAAATACAGAAACTGTAAAAAATTCCATCATTTTAATTCTAAAAATGTTAAGAATCTGAAAGAAAGAAAGATTCTGTTTTGCTTAAGCAATATGAAAGAAATACTTCACCCCAGAATAACAATTCAGTCATCATTTACTCACTGTCATTAAATGAAGCAGATATCATTTGAGTCAAGCTCACAGCGAGGCTTTTACTGGGAATTATTGACCTCATTGACCTTTATGTGTGTGCTTAGATCTGGACCCAGCTGTGGTGGTGCCCAAAGACTCGGAGGTCATGCTGAAAGGAGAGAGTCTGACAGCCACCTGCAATGCCCTGTCGTCTTTAGAGACATCCACTGTGTGGTTTAAGGTAACACTGCAGTGTGATTCACGCATCCTTCAGCAGTCTAGACACATTCGTTTGGTCTTCCACATTCTGTTTAGAGCTTCTTCTCACCCCATCCGTTCTTTACTTAATTTGTTTGCACACGCTTGCTTGTGTAGGATGGGATTGAGGTCGGGAGAGGACACATAATGCAGCTGCAGGATGCCACGTTTGACACAGCTGGACAGTATGACTGTGAGGTGACTGTACCATCTCTTCCAGGCCTGCTGACCAGCGGTTTTGTCCATATCATCGTACAGGGTGAGGAAGAGCGCATCGAGTGTTTCAAATTGCTGAAACTCAGCAAAAGAGCTTTAAAGGGGTCATATGATGCTGCTAAAAAGAACATTATTTTGTATATTTGGTGTAATGAAATGTGTTTATGCGGTTTAGGGTTAAAAAAACACATTATTTTCCACATACTGTACATTATTGTTTCTCCTCTATATATATTTAGTTAAAATTGTTACTGGATCTGTTCCTCCAGGTGCGCCTCAGATGAAGGATGCGGAGAGAGAGATTGAGCTGACGGAGAAAGTAGGGGGTTGGGTGAATTTGAGCTGTGAGGTGAGAGGTTACCCCAGACCCACCATCACCTGGAGCATCACCGGCAGTCAGGTAACACTGATTTCCTCTCAGCCCTCTGCTTATGTTACACTGAGCCGTGGATTGACGCTTTTGTCTTGTTTGTGTGTGTGTGTGTGTGTGTGATGTAGTCTCAGAGCTGGCGTGAGGTTGTTAAAAGAGAGATTGAGGATCAAGTCTACAGCGTTGTGATGCTTAAAGTCACCACTGACACTGTTGCTGTCTGCAATTCAACAAACGACTTCGGAATAGAGACCAAGACTTACAGCATCAGGCGCAGTAAGAGTCGATTTCCCTTATTTACATGGCAGATCAGGACTTCCAGTTGATCATTAATAATAAATTGTATAATACTAATGATTATTAATCACTATTATTAATCATGATCATAAATGTGACATTAAAATATAACTGACTAAATGTATTCTAATTATAAACATAATATTTATTTTAATATAAATTTAATATCTATACATAGATTACTATGTACAATTTTATACTTAGTGCTGTCAAAATTAACGCGTTAGCACAGGTGATTAATTTTTTCAGTTTAACACGTTAAAAATGTTTAATGCAATTAACACAGGGGTGGAGCTAGTGTGGGCCAACCCACTCAACTGCTGCTGCCTCTGTCTCAAATGCAAAAAAATTGTGTTTATTTAGACGCAGAACGTCTTTATAACCACATCAAACTGGAGACAGAGACAATACTGGCCTTCAGTCATAAAAAAAAAACATGCCATTAAACAAATATTTAAAATATACTGTCTTTATGTTGTTTGTACATTAATTTAAGGATTGAATGTGAAATTATTTCAATGAAAAAAATATTTAAAAAATTGTCATATTAGGTGGAATTAATCATGATTAATAGCGATTAATTTCAGAAAAGATGTGCGATTACTTATTACATTTTTTTAATCGATTGACAGCACTATTTTGTCCATTACTTATTTTATAGTAAAGTGTGAAATTGATAATATTTCATTTAATATTCATGTATGTATTTCATTTTTTACTCATTTTTACATTTTAATTTATTCTTCAAGTGTTTTGTCTGTTAATCAAAAATACATTAAAAACAGTAATATTGTGAAATATTGTTACAATTTAAAATAACTGTTTTCCATTTGAATGTTTTTTTCAAATGTCATTTATTCCTGTGATAGTAAAGCTGAATTTTCAGAATCATTACTCCAGTCTTCAGTGTCACATGATCCTTCAGAAATCATTCTATCAATGAAAAAAATATTTTAAAAATTGTCATATTAGGTGGAATTAATCATGATTAATCGCGATTAATTTCAGAAAAGATGTGCGATTACTTATTACATTTTTTAATCGATTGACAGCACTATTTTGTCCATTACTTATTTTATAGTAAAGTGTGAAATTGATCATATTTCATTTAATATTCATGTATGTATTTCATTTTTTATTCATTTTTACATTTTAATTTATTCTTCAAGTGTTTTGTCTGTTAATCAAAAATACATTAAAAACAGTAATATTGTGAAATATTGTTACAATTTAAAATAACTGTTTTCCATTTGAATGTTTTTTTCAAATGTCATTTATTCCTGTGATAGTAAAGCTGAATTTTCAGAATCATTACTCCAGTCTTCAGTGTCACATGATCCTTCAGAAATCATTCTATTATTATAAGTGTTAAAACCAGTTGTGCTGCTTAATATTTGTGTGAAAACGTACTGTTGTAACGTCTTTATTTTTTAAAGACATGTCTCATCATCAGATTTATAATATAATTTTAACCATGCAATTTATTTTGAACTTTTAAAGGAATAGGATATGTTTGAATGTTGGTTGTTTGGAATCAAAAATGATAATGTTGTCTGTTGTTTTCTCCCAGTTCCATTCTCCCAGACTCCAACAGCTAGAAAAACTTCAGGTAACATTTTTTTCCCTTTTCTGTCTCTCTATTTGTCTGTTAGAAAGGATTGTATGCTTTAAATCAACACCCAGTCCATTTCATCCCTGCAAAATCCAACCCTAACAAACAATGAAAGATCATCTGTACTTGAATAATTAATTGATTTGATATGGCGAAGCCTCCGCAGCAGCTAACCGCTTGGCTCATCATGTCGGCCTCTGGGCATATTTAAAATTCTGTGTGAAGAAAAGTCATAGAGCAAAAAAAGCAAGCAAAAATTGAAGCAGACGTTCATTCAGATAGCAGGGGCAGATCCAGCACAGAATGTTTTCCAAGAGGAATGTATAATTAGTTCTATGCGAATATTTTAACAAATGTTTTGAAGTGCTGGGCTGCAACTGAGACTGTTAAACTATTATGGTGAAGATTGTGGTGGCGGCCTGCTGTTTTATTGAGTAGATTTAACTCATAAAATTAATTCCCAGACAATTGTTTGTCGTCTCTGTGTTTATTTATAGCATTTGATGACGCTTCCTCTGAATGGCGCACCTTAATTTTCTTTATTTGACTCTGAGGAATATGAGTCTCATTTCATTTTACTAAAACACTCTAATTATATGTTTCATACCAAACTCGTCTCATAAACAAGGGCATGTGGCGTGCGTTTTGAATACAAATGTTGCTGCCTTTGTTAAAAAGTGCAGTGTAATGTGTCCTTCAGTGCTCTTTTTGTGATTTAAGATGGTATTTCACTTTTGTATTTTGCCTGAAAGCGTGTTAATTGCATTTCAGCATGAATTAATTGTGTCTTGTTGAAATGCTAATAGTTCATTGGTTATTATACATCGGTCAGTCATACCGATGTTGACATCTGTTGTTCTCTCTCTCCAGTTGATAATAGTGGAGTGATTATTGTGGTGATTATTGTCAGCATCCTGTTGCTGGCCATCCTGGGCAGTGTCTTCTACTTCCTGTATAAAAAGGGCAAGTTTCCCTGTGGACGATCAGGCAAGCAAGAAATGTATGTAATACCTTTTCCTTCTGTCCAGTTTATTAGTAAACATTAGTACAGGGTTTTCAAAGTGGGGTCAGGGGACCCTCGGGGGCTGCAAGGAAGTGCTGGGAAATCTGTAGACAAGATTAGAGAAAAACAGTATAAAAACTACAGTTTAAATAAATAAATAAATACATTTTTAAAATAAATAAAAAAAATTATTAAAATAAATAATGAATACATCTAACATTACAGCACCATAGTGAATAGAAAAAAAGCGCAATAATGTAATATAATAAATCTTAATATTTTAGTTCCCTTTTACATTTTAAATGTAATGATATTCTTTAAAGTATCCTGTAGTACCATGTAAAAAACATGGTAAATGACATATTCAGTACCATGGTAATATATTAAATATGTATATACTATTACTATATTATTATTATTATACTAATAAAGTACCATTTAAAAGTTTGGGGTCAGCAAGATTTTAAAATATTTCTAAAATATAAGTCTCTTGTGTAAATACTACAACTTAATAACTGTGTTCTGTTTTTATATATTTTAATATACGAAATGTAATTTATTTGTGTGATGGCAAAGCTGAATTTTTAAAAGCCATTTCTCCAGTCTTCAGTGTCACATGATCCTTCAGAAATCATTCTAATGTGCTGATTTGCTGCTCAAGAAACATTTCCTATTATTAATGTTAAAAACATTAAACATCTTTTAAAGATTATCTGATAAATGTAAAGTTAAAAAGTGCTTTAATTAAGAGTTAAAAAGTCGAAATATTTTGTAACTTTAGAAACGTCTTTACTGTCACTTGTGATCGATTTAATACATTCTTGCTGAAAAAAATGATACTGACCTTAAACGTGTGAATGGTAATTAACATAAACCAATAAATAGTGTAAAAAAGAAAAAAAATGGTCATGCTAAAGCATTTACTAATATTAATGTATAGACCCCGATAAAATTTTACAATTTTAGGAAAGAAATTAATACGTGACTTTTGATTATTTGTCTGCAAAAATGATTTCAAGCGTTTAAGCGTAATTTTTAGATCAAATAATCTTTTGATGATCATGAGAAACAAATTCTGTCAAGTGTGTCCAAACTTTTGTAGGGGTCATTTGATAAGACTTTCTAACAGCAAATTGCATATGCAATATATAACTCAGTACAGAAGTGCAGAAAAACATCTGTTGCAGTCTGGTGTATCGGGTAACACTTTAGAATAATGGTCCGTTGTTAACAAGTAACTATGCAGGAAGTAATAGGTAGTACTACATTAACACTTAAAGGGGTCATATGATGCTTTTTTAACGATCATTATTTTGTGTATTTGGTGTAACAGAATATGTTGACAGTTAATGTAGTACTACCTATTACTTCCTGCATAGTTACTCGTTAACAACGGACCATTATTCTAAAGTGTTACCGTGTATGGGTGTGGTAATCTCTACAGCATTAATGCCTACAGCACCAAGGAGAAGACTAACAAAGATGACATCGTCGTAGAGATGAAGGCAAAAAAGACAGAGGAGTCTGTGCTACTGAAGGGCGTCAATGGGGAACAGAAACCTCCCAATGACCAGGTAACCATATATACTTAACTCTTGTTCAAAGAACATAGCATTTATCATGATGAGATGACCACGAGGAGCCTCTCTATAACTTTATTATGTGGCGATTTTTCCTGGAATAAAGAACAGCACCCTTAGCTCATAAGCGGAGACTTGTGGGCGACTGACTAAAGATGGCGTCTGTACCTCCCTGCTGACCCAACAATCAAGTCTTAAGAGCTGGAGGACCTCTTGTGGAGCAGCCACCTCCTCTGGATAAAGTGGACTGTACTTTTGTATCTCGTGTGTGAGCAGCAGTATTCATGCTTGGATAAATGGGACGTAAGCGATAAAGGAAGATTGTTCTCTGTTCTTCATTGTTTTTCTTCAACCGTCGACCAATTTCAAGACCACGAGTTTCATCCTTTAAACACAACCAAAATGAATTACTGAGTAAAAACATTCTTACACTCTGTCAGCACCACGTTGCATCACAAACCAAAAGAGTGTTGCAGGGATGATATATTTTTGTAGGCCAAAATCTGGAAATGAGTTTCCGGTTCCATCATTCTTTTGGTTAATTGTCTAAAAACAAGGTCTGTGGTTAATGCAAGCTGAGGGTATTCTATGACATAAAATACGGTAATCCAAAAGTCATTGGAAAAATCCTGTTGCGTTTTTGTCAAGGAAACCAGGGTGATGCTTACTTCCGGGTCGGCCTACAAAAATATATCATCTCAAGCTGTTGCAGCAGGCGTGATGTTGCACGAATTAAAGGATTAGTTCACTTCCAGAATAAAAATTTCCTGATAATATACTCACCCCCATGTCATCCAAGATGCTCATGACTTTCTTTCTTCAGTCGAAAAGAAATTAAGGTTTTTGAGGAAAACATTCTAGGATTTTTAGTGGACTTGAAGGGGAGCCAATGGGTTGAAGGTCCAAATTGCAGTTTCAAAGGGCTCTACACGATCCCAGCCGAGGAATAAGGGTCTTATCTAGCGAAACGATCAGTCATTTTCTGGAAAAAAAATAAAAAATACAAATGTATATACTTTTTAACCACAAATGCTCTGCGATTGGAAAGGTCACGCGTGGTTAGTTCTTGGTCTGTGTACTTCGGTTCAAAAAGGTAGGGCAGGGCGAAAAACTCCATCTCATTTTCTCCAACTTTAAAATCATTGTTGTTTTACCTTGTTTTTTGTAAAGGGCGTTTAACTTTCTTTGCACGCTTGCTTTGTAAACACTGAGTCGGTACTTCTATGCCTGTCACACATGACCTTGCCTACGTGACTATGTATCTGTGTGAAGTCGAGCTAGTGCTAGATGAGCATTCGTGGTTAAAAAGTATATACGTTTTTTTGTTTTTTTTGTTTTTTTGAAAATGACCGATCGTTTCACTAGACAAGACCCTTATTCCACGGCAGGGATCGTGTAGAGCCCTTTGAAGCTGCATTGAAACTGCAAATTGGACCTTCAACCTGTTGGCCACCATTGAAGTCCACTATACGGAGAAAAATCCTGGAATGTTTTCCTCAAAAACCTTAATTTCTTTTCAACTGAAGAAAGAAAGACATCTTGGATGACACAGAGCGAGTAAATTATCAGGAAATGTTTATTCTGGAAGTGAACTAATCCTTTAATGCACTGATTTAAATGTGACCATTATGTAAAAATGGTTTTACTAATGAATTCATTCTGCTTGTTTCTCAAATGAGGCTCAATGTCCTTTTTAGACCACAAAAAATGTATATATTATAAATACGTTTAGCGATTGATCCTACTTGTGACCTTATTTGTTCCAGTTGTGCTTTTCTACGCTCTGTTCAGAAAATATTTTAGTTTTTCGGTCCTTGCATAATGCTGCAGAAAGCTTACTTAAATATTTTTTTTTTTTTAATTCTACAAACAAAAAAAGTAGATTTTGTTTTATATGTACAGAACAGTTAGTCATCTCCTGATTTTCCAGTAAATCCCAATGGACCAAATAATAAATGTAAGTTCCGTTTCAAAGGCAGTTAATTAAAAACCCCACATTAAGACACTGAGAATAACAAATGTGAAGGCTTCATAAACACACAGCCCTTCACGATATTACGGAACCCCATCCAACTTGGATAAACGGATAAACATGAGTAATACTGAGCTGACACTTAATAGTGTGTGTACGGTCCAACTCAAACTACTGCAGAGCTCAAGTACTGTTTGTAAATAGTCGTAGGGAAGGAAATTGTAGCTCTTTGTGTTTTGACTGCTGAGGGGAATTGCAGCTCCCTCTGTTTCTGCCTCAACTGCAGTGCCTGCGGAAATGTGTCTTCATTTCACATCAATGTTAGTTACACTGAAACCTTTGTGTCGTCTTGTTTGTTTTGCGCATGTTTTTTGTATTTGGTGAAGGGAAAGTTTTGTTGTTTTCATAAATGGCATGAATAATAATACTTTTTAAAAAGAGAAGCAGTACATTTAAAAACTTAAGGCTCCTTTACATTTTTCACTTTTGTTACTTTAAGCTCATTTTTGAGACCTGTCATTCATGCGATTTGTTCTAGTGTGCAGAGTTTTCTTGTTTCTTGTTGTTGAATGTGACTTTGGCTTTTACTTTTGTACATTAAAGACATGACACACGTTATCTACATCAGTGCTTGAGGACGCTGGACTCGAATAACTTCAGGACTATTGTTACCACACTAAACCACGCTTGGACAATTCATATTTGATTCTAGCTGTGATCATGCATTCTTTTAGCCTCAAGTTGTGTTATGCTTAAATTCCATTGAAAAATCTAAAAAAGTAAGCTGATTTTGTCCATTCTTGTGTTCAGCTTTTCCTCTACAAGTCATGTTCACTTCACAGCCTTTGCGTATATCGAAGTATAACAGAAACACATGCACCTTTTTTGTAAACTTCCATCGTCTAAATATTAGTGTGAGCCATTTGAGACTGTCAGAACACTGTCGAACCACTGCATACTACACTGGCAACTTTTCCCTGCCTGTCCTCGTGAGCAAATTATGTTGTAATAGCGCAAACTATCATTCTCATTGTAGATTGTTCGCAAACACAGTTACGCAATGTTTTATGTTTGATTTCACCTATGGTTGTAAATTAAGTACTTGTGGTATGCGTTTGATGCTTGCATTTTTTATATCATTTTTGGCCAAAAAATAAAGATATGCTACATTCAGTGTTTGTCTCCACTTCTTGGAAAGCTTCACTTTTGTTACATAATTTTCAGTGCAGGTCTTTCCTCCAGGTGTCCAGCTGTGTTTCCTCTGGCAGATCTGAATCCAGAAGAGTGTTTTTACAGAGGCTCTGTCTGCTGAGGAGAAGCATCCGGCTGCACTGACGACAGTATCTGCTGATACAAGCTGGTTTTGTTTAAATCAAGGTTTCCATGATAGCCTATCTGTTACTGAGATGACTACTTGCAAAGGGTACATTTACATTTGTCATTCAGTCTCACTGACGGTATTGCTCTTAATTACTGTGTTATTCGGAGTTTAATTATGTAGTGCTGAATATAAAAGATGTAGCCTATACCAGACAATGAAATGAGAAAACTTTTGAGTCACTCTTGTTTATAACAGTAATCAGAAATGTCTGAAAGACATGACCAAAGTCATGAAATATATTTAATTCAACCTAATTTAGTTTTCAGACTCACTCTTTACTCAGTTTTATAACTATGGGAAACTGAAAGAAACATAGAGGAAGGCTGCCCTCTACAGTTCGCTAAAATAACACACTGGGCTCGAGCTGTCCTGGATCAGAATTTATTTGTACAAACATGACTCACACATTATCGACTTGAACTCAGTGAGACATTCGGGCATGTGGGTCACCTGATCGGTAGCCTAACTTTTAAACTCTTTTTAACTTACTTGTGTGTGTGTGTGTGTGTGTGTGTGTGTGACCACTGATTAAGTTGTCTAATTGAAAATTTTAAAATCTGTTTGTAATCCTCTTCCAGTTTTTAGTGACTTAATTCTTAAAACTTGTCGATATTGTGTTATTTTTCTCTTCTGTTTTATTTTGTTTCTCATTGCTGTTATTTGTTACTGTCTATATTGTTTTGACCGTTAATTGTAGATAGATAGATAGATAGATAGATAGATAGATAGATAGAAATAAAAGTGATTACCAATTTACACAATTTGCAAAAAAATATAAAAAAAGCTTAATGATCTAAAAAAAAAGGTTGGAATGTTTAGTAATAACTGCCCAGTGATTTTATAAGTCAGTGCAAATATCTGAGGACAACAGCAACTAATATGACATTTTAAAAAAAAATTGAGTTTAATATTTTACCATGTTTAATATTTGCTTTGGGTTAAATATGTTTCATGATTTTGGTGATATTTTTCAGACGTTTGATTACTGTTATAAACGAGTGACTCAAGTTTACCATGTCATTATAACAATTATGTGTGTATTTCTTTCTTATTCAGCACTACAGAATTAAACTCAAAATAACACAGTAATTAAGAACAATATATCCAGTGAGACCAAATGACAGTCTTGCATTTTAGAAAGACAGTGCAAAATACCTAAGAACATGGGCAAAATGGCAGTTAATATGATTTATGTCTTTAAAAATGTTGAGGTTACTATTTTACCATGTTTAATATTACATTTGTTGTATAATTGTAGATAGATAGATAGATAGAAATAAAAGTGATTACCAATTTACACAATTTGCAAAAAAATATAAAAAAAGCTTAATGATCTAAAAAAAAAGGTTGGAATGTTTAGTAATAATTGCCCAGTGATTTTATAAGTCAGTGCAAATATCTGAGGACAACAGCAACTAATATGACATTTAAAAAAAAAATTGAGTTTAATATTTTACCATGTTTAATATTTGCTTTGGGTTAAATATGTTTCATGATTTTGGTGATATTTTTCAGACGTTTGATTACTGTTATAAACGAGTGACTCAAGTTTACCATGTCATTATAACAATTATGTGTGTATTTCTTTCTTATTCAGCACTACAGAATTAAACTCAAAATAACACAGTAATTAAGAACAATATATCCAGTGAGACCAAATGACAGTCTTGCATTTTAGAAAGACAGTGCAAAATACCTAAGAACATGGGCAAAATGGCAGTTAATATGATTTATGTCTTTAAAAATGTTGAGGTTACTATTTTACCATGTTTAATATTACATTTGTTGTATGTGTATGAGAGCAGCAGAGAACAATCTTTCTATGTTTACAATTGTGAGTTTAATATTTTTTTAACATTTTAATATGTATCTCTCTGAACACTGAGCATAATAAGTGTTCATTTATGAGGGCAGAACAAATGTCTGAAAAAATGACCTTAATGCACATGTATTGCTTTATCAATCATTATAAACCATTGGATCTTCTTGAATGAACTTGAAAAGTGACAGCATCTAGATGTTTTTATTTACATTATACAACCAAAATATATGTTTAAAAGATTGAAAATTACAAGTTATTTCTTCCAGGTCTCTGTTGGGAGGTAATAACCTTGCTCTGTCCCAGATTATAGCTAAACTGGATGTGGGTTAATGCTGGGGCTCAGATACCTGGCCGTCCCCCATTCTCAGGACACTCTTCAAGGGTAGCCTATAGAGCAGGGGTGCCCAAACTCGGTCCTGGAGGGCCGGTGTCCTGCAGAGTTTAGCTCCAACTTGCCTCAACACACCTGCCTTTAAGTTTCTAGTATGCCTAGTAAGAGCTTGATTAGCTGGTTCAGGTGTGTTTAATTGGGGTTGGAGCTAAACTCTTCAGGACACCGGCCCTCCAGGACCGAGTTTGGACACCCCTGTATTAGAGTGTGCACGGATCCACACTTCGAAAAATCGACCTGAAATAGTAGCCTAGACCATCCGGGGACTTTTGGTATAGGGGAGCGCGGGGCACAAAGTAACGCGGGGTAAGTTGTAACACACGTGGTTTAAATATTTCCACACATGCTGCGGATTGCCTTATGGCAGCAACAATTCTGCGTCGGAATTTGCATATTCTCTAATAGTCCAGGTGATATGTGAAAATAATATTCACTTTTTCATAAAAGCATGAAACTTGTTACACTTGTATAGTTTGCGGCCCTAACCATTTTCAGAAATGGAGCCATCGCAAAAACTCCTCGTGGTTACCATGGCGACCATTTTACTTTCTGCCATAACCAAATTATGTATTTTGTGTCATATCTCCTGAACCAAACATGATAGCACAGAAAATGTTATGTCTACCCCTATGTTTGGATGGTCAAAGATTACAATGATACCATATACAGCAACATAAACTGTTAAGGTTAAGAGTTAATGGTGAAATCAGCTATGTGAGAATGAAATCATAGTATCTGAGTATCACAGTATCACAACATTAATAGTACATTTTATGGCTATTAATTTTTCTTTCTTTGATAATTAACTACTATTTTATTTAATAATACATTAAAAGATTGTTTTCAAGAATACTATCATAT
>NW_015626434.1:28361-37951 GCF_001515625.1 Sinocyclocheilus rhinocerous
TTTTTTTCTTTCTTTGATAATTAACTAATATTTTATTCAATAATACATTAAAATATTGTTTTCAAGAATACTATCATATTAAAAAAATCATCTCAGGTAAGTGTATATTTCCTTACCTCTCAGGCAGAGTCAGGTAGGCGGTAGGTAGTGTGTTTCCAATATATTCTTGTTCTCTCTCAACAATGCTCTAACATCCAGTGAGCTGTGTGTCATCAGCATAGCAATGGTAGGAGAAACCATGTGCTTGTATAATGGGTCCCAGTGATGTAGTGTATATGGTGAAGAGGAGGGGTCCAAGAACTGATCCCCGAGGAAACCCTGTGGCCAGTTGATGTTCTTTGGATACCTCTCCCCCCCAGGAAACCCTGAAAGACCTACCTATGAGATAAGATTCAAACCAGTGAAGTGCAGATCCTGTGATGGCAGACAGGATAATCTGATGATTCACAGTGGCAGAGAGATCCAGCAGAATAAGAACTGATGATTTAGAATCAGCTTTCGCAATCTGCAGGTTTATACTGACCGACAGCAAAGCAGTCTCAGTTGAATGGCCGCTGCTGAAACCTGATTGGTTAACGTTCAGTTGGTCATTCTGTGAAAGAAATAATGTAACTGTGTCTATAAAGGTGTGAACCAAATGGTCCATTCCATTGGAATAACAAAGGAACAGCATTCCTCAGGAACGTCTTGTAGATTGCAGGATCTCCAGAGGGAAGGCCCTAACAGTATCTGTTGTTTCTAGCCCTTTTGTATCTTTAGGTATAAAAATCTATCTCACAGACAGAACTTTGGGAGAAGCTAGGATTCATACAAGGGTTAAGACTGTTTGAAGGAAGACATGCAAAACATTGCTATTGAAGAACTGCAACACTACCATCTTCAATAAATTCTTCTCCTCACAAAAATTTTGGTCAAGCCTACTTAATTTTTTGTATTAGAGAAATCTAGTACATTGGTGATACGGCACATTGGTGGTGGTTGAGGAGATTTCTATGTAAAGCGCTTTGAGTACCCAGAAAAGTGCTATAAAAATTTAACAAATTAATAATCAATTAATTAAAACAATCTTTTATTGTACTATTGAAATTAATTAATTTGGTTATGGCGGAAAGTCAAATGGTCGCCATGGCAACCACGAGGTGTTTTTGTGATGGCATCATTTCTAGTTCAGGGTCCTAACCTGTACAATTGTACCAAGTTTCATGCTTTTATGAAAAAGTGAACATATCATCAAATTTTGCACATACCTGTATCACCTGGACTATAAGTAGGTACATTTTTTTGGAATAAGTATCACCTAGCGACTATCAAAAAAGTACTCTATATAGTATGAACATATGTGTAGTATAAATAATCCAGACCAGAGCATGTTGTCATTGTCATGAGATCCACCAGCATCAGTTCACTTCACTGCCATTCACAAGTCCTCTCACGTTGCCTCGTGGAATAGTAAAGTGTCCATCATATGCTCACTTCTGTTCATGTAGGCCTACTGTTAATTACAACAGCTGTTGCTTACGACAGTAAATTCCGCTCATTTTACTGTAGGGGGCTCCAAAGACACAAAAATGCACAGAACTACATGCAGTTGCTTTAACACCAGTGCAACCTTTCCATTACACAAAAGGTTCTTTATAGCGGAAAAAGGTTCTTTAGGTTACCAAAATGTCCTTCACACTAAGAAAAATATGGCTCCTTTGAAAACTGATCAGTTTTTTCTGGAATCATAATATGTGTCACGACCCTGGACACATTCTGTGTTTTTCCCTCTCCACGTGCTCCATGACCCAGTTTTCCCTTGTTAATTGTTTGAGTTCCAGGTGAGTGTTGTCAATTACCCCATGTATTTAAGGTCCTGTCTGTGCTTTCTGGTTTTGTCTGGTATTGAATGTTCGTATTTCCATGCTACGTGTGTGTCCCTTGTTCCATGGATGTTAATTAAAGTCTCTTTGTTTGAAGTCAACTCCTCGTCTCCTCGTTCCTCGCTCCATGCTCCTCACAGTAGCAGTTCGTGACAATATGCTTTGTCTATGGCTTGGCTGCAAAAACTGTCTTTTGAAAGTGTACATGTGCATTTTTCAAACTCCACAAACAATTTTTTCTACAAGCAGTAATCTGTCCCTGTTTCTTTGGCGCGTACAGTGACTATCACACTAATCCTGTGTCTTATAAGTAACATCCTTCCAGCACCTGACACAGTGACACTTCGACGTTGCACAATACTTCCCTCTTTTTGGCACAGTTCCCAATTCCCTCCTTACTACAGTCCAGCTTGAATGAAATTAAAGTTGGAAGTTTATGAGGGCACAAATCACCCTACTGTTAGGCCATAGGATGGGCAGATGAATGGCCCATGAATGTAGTGTGGAATTTAGCCGGGGGTATATTGGGAGTGAAGAGTCTAATCTCATAAGAGGCTCAAGCCACTTGAGGCCGGGTAGAGAAGAGGAAGTGAGCGATCAGAAGCATTTACACTGTGATTGTGTCTGTCATGTCACACCACTTTCAGGATTTTTCTGATGGGGTTGTCACTCGCAGTTGGATGTCCTGAAGCCTGGAGCTACTTCTTGGATTTAGCAGGATCTTTAGGTCCTTACGCATGAGTTGTATCTGAGGTTGGTAAATGAGATTTCTGCAAAATGCTTTTGAGCAGTTAAGTCACTCAACTGAGATGATATTCAGCATTGTAATATGTCAAATTCAAAAATAGAGAAACATTTATCTGAAAGAAAATGTCTTGATTGAATGCAGACCATTATCATACTTCATAGTATCATACTATTATTATTATAATTTTGAATGAGTGTATATATATATATATATATATATATAATTTGAATGAAAATGACAAATGGTGCTTTGGAAACTAGTTGAATAAAATTGTTTTTTAAAATATTTTATTTTATGTCAGTTAACGTTTATTTTATTTCAATTCACAATTATTTTATTATTTTAATTTAAGTTAACTCTGATGCAGACTGAAATTTTAAGTATTTGCTACACAGATTATTTATATTTTCTTAAACTTTCTATCTATTTTGTCTTTCACCGAGATTAAATTAATTGGTCATTTTGATCTCTTAATTAAGGAGCTTGGAGCTTGGATATTGTCAAATTACAATAATTTATGCAGACCAGTGTTATAATCACTATGATACTATGAGAGTTCTTATTAATATTTTAAATTAGTTATCAGTTTATTTTCATATTTTCTGTTTTAATTTTAAGTTTAGTTAAAGTTTTAGTAATTTTGCTGCGTTTCTGCTTTTTAAAAAATATGTATAGTATTCATTACGTTTCATTTTAGTGTTAGTTATTTTTGTAAATCAAGTTACATGATACGAAAATGAAAAATGTAGCCTTGGCAACTAGTTGAGTAAAATATGTTTTAAAATTTAAAAATTCCAGTTAAAGTTTATTTTATTTCAAGTCGCGAAAATATATTTTTTATGGTTTCAGTTTTATTTAACTATGACCCTGATGCAGACAGGAATTTCAAATATTTGCTGCACAACTGTGAATGTCTTATTAATATTTCTATCTATTTCGTCTTTCAGTGCAGAGATGCCTTTGATGATTGTGGAGATGAGCTGCAGTCTGATTGGCTGGCTCTTTCTGTATGTGCTGCTGTGTCACTTGAACAGTGAAAGAGATTGTGAGTGGAACTGCAGGTTGGTAACTCTGCTCCACGGCATCCTGATCGTCTGTGTGACTGCCTACATTGGCTTCATTGCTGGGCCATGGCCTTTCACAAACCCAGGTAAGTTGTCCTGTTTGGAAGGTTTTAGTCAAGTCAAGTCAAGTCACATTTATGTAGCGCTTTATACAATACTGATGTGTCAAAGCAGCTTTACAGTGTCAACAGGAAAATAGTTGGTCAATAATGCAAGAGGACAAAAAGAGTCAATTTCCAGATGAAGTTGTAACCCTCTAAAGCCTGACATATGGAATAATATTTAGGAAAAAACAAACATTTTATTTAAAAATGTAACACTTTACTGAACCTTTCAAACAAAACAGTATAAAATGTTGATGATGCATCTCAAGGGGTTTATCCCAAATAATACATTTGTTAACATATTTGATAATGCATATATGGCTCATATACTGTATGATAAAGGAATACGGAGCACCTCAGTTTTATTCAGAGGCCCAAACTGAATAAAAATATACAATTTGTTGCAGTTACTGTTAGTTATATGGCCAAAAAGTACAAGACAAAACAAACGGACCCTAAGCAGCACTAATAATTCAGTTTTTCAATTATGTCCATAATTCTGGAGCAATAAGGCCTTAAATCTTTTTCTTTTTTTTTATATGAATCCATGATTCAGGCCCTACAAAATATGCCATTTGTTTGATTTGCATGAAACTTTGCACATATCATCCCCAGACACTCATGACAAGAAGTTATTTTTGAAAGAAAGAATGTTGATGTGTTGAAGCATTGCAAAGATATAAGTTAATTAATTGCCAAAGCAATGCCCATTTTTACGAGCTGACCTGTATCTGCTGTATGTAATGTCCAAGCTTAACAAAACTTGACACACATAGACAACAGGACATTCTGAGGATGCACAAGAAGTTTCGTAAAATTCTGCCAATAGGGGGAGCTACAACTGAAAAACCAGTTAAAGGGATAGTTCACCCAAAAATGAAAATTCTGTCATTAATTACTCACCCTCATGTTGTTCCAAACCCCTAAGACCTTCTTTCATCTTCGGAACACAAATTAAGATTTAAAAAAAAAAAAGAAATCCAAGCACTTCCTGACCCTTCATACACCGCAACGCAACTACCATGTTCAAGGCCCAAAAGGTGGTAAGGACATTGATAAAATAGTCCATGTGACATCAATGCTTCAATCGTAATATTATGAAGCTACGAGAATACTTTTTGTGTGCAAAGAAAACGACTTTATTCAACAATTTCTTCTCTTCCGTGTCAGACTGACATGGAAGAGAAGAAATTGATATGCCACTGTAAAACGAATATGTGAACTGGATTTGGTGAAAATCGGCCACAAGGTGGCGCTATAATAGGCAACTTTACCTTTTAGCTAATAACTCAGCAACCAGGTGTAATAAAATCAAAATTCTTCTTTTTTTCTGCATTCTCACTTTAAGTCCAGACAAAAGAAATTTAATTAAATGCACAAAACCAGTTTATTTGTACAATTATGGTGCACTGGTAATGCTATTTATTATTATTATTATTAGGGGTGCAATCACCGAAGGTGCTGGAAACCTGTTGTTCTTATACAGATTTTTCTCTGCTTCTTCTTTGTTTTTCGGCCATAAAAATAAATGGGCATCAGAGACCATAAATCGTAGAGATCCCAAAATCAGCAGAATGGCTTCAAACATGCACCGCTACTCAGGCGCACAGACACATTTGCCCAACACTAGGTGGCACTATAATAAGCCAACTCACGTTTTGGTCCATAACTCTGGAACCATGGAACCTCTGGAAGTGCTTGGTTCAGTTCATTCATTTTGAAGTGTTGGTGGCAGATGGCAGTAGATGTTTGGCCTGAGTTCATGTCAGGGAGCTCTGGGGCCATAGCAGCTTTAGAAGTAATAGAAATTACTTTTTTCAGGAGCCTAAAGAGCAGAAACGTTCCATAAAACTCTTTAAGGGAACAGTGCAATATAAATATAAATATACATTTATTATACATTTTCTAACAAAATTCCGAAATTGTCATATAAATTCTTACAAAAATGTATTACAAATTTTCTTATGAATTTTACTCACAAAATTTTTTAATTTTCTAATTTACACATTTTTATAAGAAAATGTATCTTACAAAATGTCTTATGAATTTTCCCAAAAAATTTCTTATCAATATTCCTACAAAATTATAAATATAAAAAGTAAATCTAAATATAAAAACAATATATAAATAACTATTATTTACACATCCCCAAGCAAGTAATACCATCAGATGCAAGTATTGCTGCTTCAAGTCATTCAAGTCAAGAAAACTGATTTTTAAAACAAAATGTAGGGTCTTATTTATTGAAACAAGTTTAGAAATTTCAAGAGGGTTCCCAGTATTCATGTTTAGGGTAAGGGCTTTGTAAGGAGAATATGCAAATTAAATTTAAATAATTCTTCAAGAATTAATTGGATGTGATTTTTGACATCTCTTCCTCTTGTTTCCAGGCACTGAAAACACATCTCTCCAGATCCTGGCTCTTGTTCTCAGCTTAGGATACTTCCTCTTTGACATGGCTTGGTGTGTGTATTTCCGCACTGAGGGTCCGGTGATGCTGGCCCACCACACCATGAGCATCCTCGGGATGGTGCTGGCACTAGGGCTGGGTGAGTCGGGCATCGAGACCTGCGCTGTCCTCTTCGGCAGCGAGATCACCAACCCGCTCCTGCAGGCCCGCTGGTTCCTCAAGCGCATGGGCCGCTATGACAGTTTAGCTGGAGATGTGGTGGACCTGCTCTTCATTCTTCTGTTTGCCTCTGTGAGGATTGGTGTTGGGAGTAGACTGCTTTATTGTGAATTAGCCTCTCCGAAGCCATCGCTTATAGTGAAAGTTGGTGGGGTGGCTATTTACACTCTCTCCTGGATCTTCATGATAGACATTGCACGTTTTGCATGCAAGAAAACTCGCGCCAAATACAGGCGATGGAAGGAACAGTACAAGCTGGAAGAAGCTAATGGACATGCTGTTAAAGTGAAATAGGCCTTTCTGTGCATTAGGACTGGGAAAAGTGGCATTTTTGCTTATATACATAGCTATATGTAGCATTTTGTTATTTTACAGGGTTCCTTTTTAATGGAGAGAGATGAGCTTCAGTGATATTTGGAAACTAAATACAATGCTGCTCCAAATGAGTTATTCCAAATGTGTAGGCTATGACTTGCCTAAAGCAAAAGGTTTTGTTAGAAAACAGAGCCTAAACAGGAGGTAGGAAGCCATATGTATGTGATTAGTTGCCACTATTTCCAAACAGCAGAGGAACTTTGAAATGTAAAAAGTGGCAAACTTTTTTTAATGATGAAAGAGGGCTGTTTTGGGAGTAAAGAAGAATGTGGTACCATGCAGATCTTTTAGACAGTATGCTGCATGAGTCCATATGAATAAAGCCTTTTTTGCACAAACAAAATACTAAAGATAAATTTGTGGATTCAGATGAAAAGTTTAGTTTTTAACCACCTGCTTATTTGTTGGTCTGATTATTAAAAGAATGTGCTACACAAGAAATATTTTGTCAAAAATATTCTCTGGGCCTACAACTTGTGATTGCTTTATCATCTCACATCTGCAAGTATTTTTACAGTAGCCTATATACAGTATACATACATATTTTTATTGTCAAATGAAAAACAATATCTCTTTAATTATCTCTGTTTACATATTATTTTAATTAGGGATTATTGCTAAATGTTGCTGGGTTCACTAACATTGAAAATATGATAGTCATCCATTGCTTTGAACTCTTCTGAACACTGATCATTTTTATAGTTGGTTTGGCGCTGCGGAACCACCAGTAGGAATAAACCGCTAGGTGGCGCAAAAGATTTAAATATGCTCATTCTGATAAATATTGACAAATAAATCACAGCTTTATTGTATCAATCAGTCTGTCTTTCATTCCAGAATCTGTATTTTTCTGTATTTCTTTTATTCTTAGTTTCTCCTAATTTGATCTTATCATTCGATTATAAATTATATTTAAATATTGATCTGCTTCTTCATCAGAATGTGTCTTTAACATAATGATTTTGTTTACTCATTGCAGATTCTGGCTAATCTGTAAATCACCTTGTTTGATTTACTGGTTTAAGTGAGTGAATAATGCTCCTAATTTACTGCCTACTAGTTGCCAGTACTTTACCAATGACAACTAGTACGCTAGTCTACAACACTTGGGAGGCGATAGTGCTGTTTGCGGAAGGATACGCCAAAAAGTGGTGAAGCGTCGCAGGCGTAGGAATCCGGGATGTGATTTGACTGAAACTCGGGAATTATCTGGATTTTTGTGATTTCTTCTTAATCGTTTTTAATCTTCGTACAGCGCCAAACTGACACATGTGACAACGCGCTTGTATAGAGACGGAATCCTTGGTCTACAGATTTTGTTGGAAAAAGAACGGCTAAAAACTACTGAATTTCGGAAAACATGGAGACAAGAAGGGAAGGACCCGACTAAACCAAAGTTTCCAAACAAATTATTCCAAGAACAGAGGGAATCCGTTCGCGAGACGAAAAAAATGTGTTGCACATCCGTCAAGTTTGGATTGTATTTTACTGCTGCTTTGAAACGGAAGCTGTTTTGAGCAGAATTCCTGAACTGGGAACTATGCCCCGCTGCCCCTAGAGCAAACATCAAACGATTTGTAAAGTTTTCTCCCGATTTTGCAGTGGAAAATATGGGAATTCTAGAAGTTGAACTAGGTAGGGAAGGAATTACAATGAAAGGTTGAACCGTGTGGATGCTTTAATCCATCCGTTGAGTGAATTCCCCCAGATTTTCACACATTTGGAGTGGCCAGGATACGTTCTTCTGGAGAAAAAGTCCATTCAGCGTGTAAGGGGCCTAAAAAGATGTATATTTAGTTAACAGACTTACTTTGCACTACCAATTCAATTGACGGTGTGGTCTGTACTGCAAACTGACGTTTTGTGCAGCAGTGAAAATCCCACGTTTGAGATTAGGTTGAGTTTAGGAATGCCGAGTTGGAAGTATTTCAGTGGGGGAAATGATAGAAAGCCGTCGAGATTTACAAAGTAGAGCTGTAGCGAAGAGCTTTTGGACTGACGCGAAATGCAGCCGGACAGTCTCCTTCATTCGTAAGGCAACACATTAACAAAAGATTGTTTCTCTGGCTTTACTTTGCTTTGGGATTGACAAAGGCGACTGTATCCAGACAGAGGCGAGGGGGAAGCCTGTCGGTCTGTGTGGTGGCATTTTGGCTGGGAAAATGATGAAGCGTCTCAGACAACAGAAAGAGTTTTTCTCCATTGATCATCTATGTGTTTGCGTTTAGCATCGATTTCCTTTGCTAACTCTTGTGTTGTGTAGCGCTACAGTCAAATGACACAGACTACTGAAACGCAGACAAACCGTGGAAATATAAAACATAAGCTTGTTTGTTTCTGTTCTGTTCAAGAGGAGACTTTACCATTCACATCAAGACGGAACTGTCAAAATTGAAAAGTGCCACCCGGCTGTTGTTGTTTTGTTTATTTTATTTATTTTTTCAAATACAAAGGTGTTTTACCATGGTAAAATGCTAATTGGATAAGAGCTGAAGAAAATCAAGAAAGGAAAGCCCAATGAGCGGCACACAGTCCACGCTTGCTGAGAGGTAAATAATGACATATAGTATTTACATGGTTGTGTTTATGATAATGATAGTGACCTGTCTTAGATTTATGACTCTGTTTATACATATATATATATATATATATATATATATATATATATATATATATATATAAACAAAACACTCTATGTGTGAGATAAAATAAATAAATAAATGTAAGAATGTTTTCATACTCCACTGGCAAATTCTTGTATAATGTTAGTATAAATTTAGTATAAATTTAGGCCAGTATTTCGATTGA
>NW_015626434.1:39510-48462 GCF_001515625.1 Sinocyclocheilus rhinocerous
ATATATACATATACATATACATAACCAAAACACTGTATGGTTGAGATAAATCTGCCACCCTTCAACAAAATATATGCTATACAATTCACTTACAAAGTGCCATGGTAAGACCCTGATGTTTGGACATGTACCATAGTAATACCATGGTATTCTCGGGATACTAAGTAAAACCTTTGGTATATGAATAGTTGTCATTCACTATCATATATCAAAATACCATAGTATTAACATGCTTCACCATGGTACTGCTGTCATGGTACTTTTTTTTATAAAGGTGTCGTCTTTAAAAGCTCAAATATTTTCAGAAATGTACTATGGTACTACCTGGGTTTTGGTACCCCATAGTATTCTTTGAAATACTTTGTAGTACCATGTAAGTACCATTTTACAAGTATTTTATTGTATTAATAATTTAGTATTCCAATACACAGCAGTGTACCATGGTTTTGCAATTACTGTACCATAGTACCGGTGCTGTTTATATAATTCAAGCTAGTCACCTGTTGAGATGGGTGAGTAGAAAATCAGAATAAATATCCCCATATAATAGAACACTAACAAATTTAATGCTGAATCTTAAAGAGCATGATGGGTAACATTATCATAAGTGTGATGCATTTTTATTTCAGGTCATTCTGTCTGGTCTTTTATGTGTAGCTAATATGTGCAGTCAAACCTGTTTCCCACAAATTAGTCGAGTTGATAAGAAAACTGATAGGTGACCTTGCGGCACAAATTTACTTGTTTGTCTTTCAGGTAAACTCAGTCTATGTGAACATTTTTCTAAGCAGACACATTTTGAAATGTGCTGGTTTTGTGTGACTGTGGTTTGTGTTTTGGCGATGCATTAGTCACTCAGAAGCCGGAGGACTGACTGATGTGCGTTGATTGCGCACACCTGTGAGCACACGGCTTGTGACAGGAAGCACTTTAGATATGCGGTCAGTATGTCACTCCAGGTATCTCGCTGTGTTCTGCTAATGCTGCTCTTAAGAGCACAGCTGGCCTCGATGTGAGACTCTCTTGTTGTGGTTTTCCATCTCTTGAGTTGTTACCTGTATTACTCGACCAGGCGCACACATTTCAAAGAACAAAACACAGAAGCATGCTGGGTAAGCTAATGTGTTGTCATCTGTGTGCAGAGTTGTGCCTTGATGCATGTGGCGACACTTCTTTTTCACACCCACTCTTTTTTGATTATATCCATCGTGCAAACTGAGTGAATACAAGAGGTGTGCAGCAGGACTGAAGCTCTCTCAGTTCAGTGTCAGAATCTGAGCAGGGTATAGCTGGTTTTGTAAGGTGATGTTCTGTGATAGTGAGCAGGTAAGACAGGTCGTCTCCTTCAGAGGCAAGAACAGGCTGTCTGCTCTCAGGTAGACATCACCGTTTGCTGTCAGTGATTATCAGATGGACAGTTGTTTGTGTTATTTGAGACCTATTTATTTTGAAAAGGAAAGTTTGGATAAGCATCAGTGTTTCATGTGTAAAGATTCTTCTTACGGTAATCTGTATTTATGTTCATTGCTACTGAACCTTTGTATTTTACCTGTGTATATTTGCGGTAGTTTTATACATTAAACTGGCTGCACAGAAATTAAAAAATGGAGTCCTTTAAAATCCTACTGAAATGGTGGTGTGGTTGCAATTAGGGCTGTGCGATTAATCGAAATCGAATCGAAATCGCGATTTGAGACGTTGCGATTTCCTAATCACAAAGCCTGCGATGTGGACGCGATATTACTCTGTTCCAGAGCATATGCATGACTGCCAGAAATATCAGAAATTATTGTGATATATTTTTAAGCCCATATCACCCATCCCTATACTGTATACGCACTGCAGACGGAGTACGTGTGAACTTGGCGCAATAAATCTGGTTCAACATCTGAGGCAATGCCACAAAGAGCTCTATGACCAATGCATGGCAAAAAAAATCCCTGGACACGGGATTTTTTCTTTTCTTTTTTTTCTGCCATATATGTCTATTCTAGAGAAATTTTGTTACACCTTTACTTAGTGATTATTTTGCCTTATGTCTGTCCTAGAGACATGTTACAGCTTTTTGATAAAGCTCTAATTGGTTTTCTTTTGGAAATATGTTTCAAACGCACACTGAATGCATTAATGACTGTAAAGCATGTCTGTGTGTGTCAAAATCGTGATTAAAATCGAAACGCAAAATTTATCAAAGAAATCGCGATAGTTTTTTTTTTTTCCATATCGCACAGCCCTAGTTGCAATACCATTATAGTTTCCATTAAAATAATGGAAAACGATCAGTACTTTTTCCCCTAAATAATCAGTTTATAGTTAAAAAAAAAAGTAATTTAAATTTCATAAATTCATTCAGATCTGTATTATTATGAAAGATTTGGAAAGTAAATTACCTGCCAGTTGGCCAGTAGCCTTAATAGAAACTGCAGATGGATTGCTGATGTAAATGACTTGAGTGAATCAGGCCAAATTACTGTGAACTAGAGAAAACAATTGTTGCGACTTGAGCATATTTAGCAATAAATGTGCCATTGCAAGTTTATTTAGATTACCTACATATTTTGCTCCAAACCGCCATGTGATGACACATACAAAATCATGATAATGCCATCATGTTTTTAGTGATGATCCGAAGACTGAAGTCTGGAGTAATGGCTGCTCAAAAATTCAGCTTTGCCATCATACATTTTAAACTTAGAAAACAGTTGTTTTAAATTTCAATATTTCACAATATTACTAGTTAACTGTATTTTTGCTCTAATGAATGCAGTCTTGGTGGGCATAAGTCTACTTATATTGGTAGATGATAATTATTTATGGCATAAATTAAGACAATTTTGAATTCCAATTTTTTGGTTTGAACTTCAGTCAAATTGTAAATCTGGGTCAGTAACACACTTTAAATACATATAAATGGTGGTGTTGGTGTGTATGTATTCATAAATATAAATAGATGACCAAACCTACTTGATGGATAGACAGTGACTAAGATGTTGTATCAATGGCATTCATTTGCTGCAGTGGTATATTGATTTCCTCCACTGGGCAGCTAGAGGTTTGGCAGTGAGTTCAGAGAGCATGTTGGCATTTTTGGAGGAGAATTATTCTTGAGGCTGCTCTTGTATTAAAGCTTCTCCAGTCTTTTCTCTGAAGATGTCTCACCAAAGCAAAGCTCCACTCAGCTCTCGTCATTTGTCTGAATAACTGTCTGTCTGGCAGTAGCGAGTGAGTCAGAAGCCTTTTTCTCCTGGAAATCTTTTGTACGTCACTACTTCAATCTCAAAGCTTCACAAAAGCGTTTTATGTTTTTAAAAATAGTGCAGGTGTGAGAAAGAAACTCAAGATATGTATCTATTGTTTTTCATAGTAACACAACGGCTGTGTCCGAAACTTAAGGCTGCTGCCTTGATGACTAAATAGGTGGATTTCTTTTGTAAATCACCTAATAAGGAAATTAGGTTTAGACACAATAGCATCATGTTTAATGATCTAGAACAGTGTTACTCATTGCGCGGCTCGCCAAGCTTTACTTTGTGGCTCGCCCGGGCGAAAATAATACGATGATATGATCATGCAGTCAATACAGATATTTCATAAAAACATTAAAAACAAGCAGGGCTATAACATAACCCATTAAAAAAACTCACACCATGTCTACACCGGACGCGAGTGGCGCGATCCGACAAAGACAATAGAACCCAGTGATGTTGTCTACACTGGATGCGGCGCGATGCGATGCGACACGATCCCCATCAGTAAACTGATGCCTCGTTCTATTTATGACGAACTGTACTGACACTACGTTCAGATGATTTGCAAAGTTGTCGCTTTGTCGCGTCAAGTGTAGACAGACTTTTAGTGCAGCATGGCGCGGCACGACAACTGTCGCTTCCGGTGTACAGTAGACATGGTCAGACAGTGTCTGCTTTATTACAAATAATTTATATTTAAAAAAAAAAAAACCTAAAACAGCGGCATTACAAGATGGAAATATAGACTAGAAAATATATTTATTTGTGCTCTGTCCTAAACAAATAACGCATTATATGGAGCCACTAAAAGGTTAGCAGCTTGCTAGCGGTAGCCTGTTGCATTACAGTACATGAAAGTTCACTTGCCACATACACAGAGTAAGAAGAATGGCATCGTCTATCGGCCCAACCCTACTCATAACACAGAAAGACTCCGGAACATTAAACTGCTGTAAACCAATATACTGTTACACATCCATTTTCTTTCTCAATTGTTTACCTTCACCTAAGCCATAAGCATCTGCGTTTACAAGGATACATGCAGAGCACAGTATTTCAGGCACAAATAGACGCAGAAGTGAACAGAATTCAGTGTTCACGTGCATCTGCGTGGCTCTCACCGTGTCTACACCGGACGCGAGCGGCGCGACGCTACAAAATACAATTAACCCATTATAATCAGTAATGCTGTCTGTCTACACTGGATGCGGTGCGGCACGACAAATCCCCGATGCCGCGTTCTCTTTATGACGTACTGACACAAAGTTCAAATGATGAGCAACGGTCGCTTTGTCGAGTCCAGTGTAGACAGACTCTGGGGCTGTTCACATGTCGCGCCTAAAAACGTGTGGCAAAATGCCAGTCGCGCTGCTTTCTCCTTCTTTCCAAAGCGCTCGGGAGCTTGCGCTTTCGTGGGGTCTGCCGTTGCAAAGCGACCGTGACCTGCGCTCTCCATGACGACGCGGAAGTTTCAGCAAAGGATAAATGGATTTTCCAGCACTGAAAATCGCGTGCAGTAGCTCTGCTACTAAATGTATTTAAAACGGGTATCTATACAGCTGTCGCGTCCGGTGTAGACACCGTGTCTGTGTGTGAGCAAAGAAAACAATCAGTATAAATGTAACGATCAGTAGCCTATTACTAAACATCGCACATCCTGAGATGTGACTATCGCGGATGCGCACATCGCGATATCGATACTTAAACGATATATCGTGCAGCCCTACAAGAAATCATAAGTTGGAAAAAATTTAAATTTTTTAAAATTAATTTCTTTTAACCAAAGCTAAATTTTTAACAGCACTTTCGTTTAGATCTTGGATTCAGACTTTCCTTTTCCATTTATAGGTTTTGAAGAAAAATGTTACTTTATTTGTAAGGAATAATTAACCTAAAAATGAAAAGTGTCATTTACTCACCCTCATGTTCTTCTAAAAGTCTTGCTGTGTATGCATAATGCTGTAGTCTGTACTGTAACATCAACTAAATGTTAACTATACGTCATTGCAAATATGAGCTTGAGTCCTCATAACCCTCCAGGACTGTAATGTTATCTGAAATGTTAGTTAACTGCTAACTGCTAACTAACCTTCACTAAACAGACACCAAAAATGTCTGTGCTCTTATTTGTAGTAGTGGATTCATTTAGCTTGTAACAAGTATCATGGCACTGAATGTTTGCTGAAGGCTGTATCGTACAGCTTGCTCTTTGTCACAGCATTTCGCTGATCTGTGGTCTTTTTTTTTTTAACCCCGAGGCCCTCTCGGGAAGTGGTGACATCACTAATAAACAATGTCTGTCAACTGGGCCAGGCCACAAGCTCTTCCTGACAGAGCTGCCGGCCACCAGCAGTGCATCATGGGAAGAAATGGAGCTGCTTTGTTGCTTTATTTATGACACGGACATTCTGTATGTTAAAAGTTACAGTTAGTTGCTGTAACTTTTATTTTTAGCATTTTCTTTAATCAATAATTCATTAATTTCTGTGTGTAAATCTGTATCTATACTTTTATATGATTTTATGTCTTTAAAAAAACATTACTTTTTTATTATTAAATATTAGCATTACTTTAACCATGTAAAACAAGTCCAAGATGTTTAGGTTTTTAAAATATTGAGGCTTGTTAAAATGCTCTTTGTGGCAAGATATATAATGATTAATTCATTTATAAATAACCTCTGGTCTGAACAGGCCAATAAAACTTCTACATTAGTCACGTTAGAAGTGTCAACCTACAAGTACTGTAAACACTGCAGCCCACTGTATTTCATTATTAAAAAAAACAGTGAAGCACAGGCCACCTCCATGCAGCCATTAACAAACACGTTTAGTTATAGAGAGAATAGCACACTTATTTGTTGTTTAGCACAACAATATGGTGTAATTTTTTTCCCATTAAGATACAGACATGTTCTTTAGACATCACTTTAAATATCTTTTATTGGAGATCAAGTCTAAAGCCCCGTTCACACTACAAGCGACACGTAACAGCAAAGCGACACAATCCCATTCATTTCAATGTAGAGCTGGCGATTTCCGGAGACACGAGGGACAGCGGCCGTTGGCGACCGGATGGGGCGTGTCCAGCGACGCGACAAAGTTCAGAATCCTTCAACTTTATGCAAATGAAGAGCGACTTTCGGGAGCGACAGCCAATAGGAAAGAAGACAGTAGAGCTCATGTGATCGTTCTCCTCTCAGCGCCGTAGATAAACATACGCAATGGAAGAAAGTAGGCTCTGTTTCTCATTCATTTTTGTTTGTATGTACGGATTTAATTTAGATTTAGATTATATTTAGTCTTTTGCCTCCAAAATGTTTGTACTTAGCGGCAAGAAACCTGATTTGCTGTCAAAGGCAACCAGTATTGAGAACGCCCACTAGCAACCTCATCGCCAGCCCCTGGCGACATGCAGCGACAAAAGTCGCTGCTAGTGTGAACGGGGCTTAACAGAACAAGCTGAAGTGTTTGTTCACAAATTCCTGGCTCTATGTTGGTGTGAATGTATTAGGAAATTGCAGCCTCAATAAGTGCATCTTACACTGATGTGTACAGTATAACGTCATGTAACATGTTTAATCAAGAAAAGCTTATAACAGGTTTTAGCTAAACAACAGTGTTTACAGGTAAAGTAACTAATTATTTGCATAAATTGGCACATTTAAACCTCATATACTTTATACTGTGTTTTTTATTCCACAGCATTCAGCTTAACATTAGATCAAAACAGGAAAAACTATTTTATAAAATAATAAATTAAAATGTTTTCAGCTTTAAATTACATTTTCAGTTTAATTTGAGAATACTTGAAATAGATTGGAAAACCTCTTAAAATATAATAGTGATAACTGGTAGAAATAATAATGGCAGAAATAAAAAATAATGCATATCTGTTGATTGAAACTAAAACTAATTGATTATGAAATCTTACCAGGCATATTGTCCTTTCAAATGACTTTTTGTTAACAATAAAGCAAAAGTCTTGTCAGAAGAAGTTCCTGTACAAGACCTGGGAATTTTACCCAGCATTTTAGCTCTTGGCTGTCTGTCATGATCTTTATTGAACGATTAGTTGTCACCAACACAACATTTTGGACAAATGGTTGGAGGGGAGCCATGCTTTGCTATGATTCTGAAAGATCAGACCCTCAGCACATGACACAGGATTGTGGGAAAGATACCATCAGGTACATCCTGCTACGATGACAGATGCTCACTCCATATAAAGTTACATTGACACTAATCTTGCAGGTCTGCTGGAACCTAGTGTCTGACAAATCATTTTTAGACTCGCATTCATGTGATGATTTACAACCAACCAGTTGCAAATGACATGGGTGTATTTGATATGAATCTGATTCATTCTATGTAGGGTTCAATCTTTTTCTAGTTTTATGGATTTAAATGAGCAGAGAATGGAGAACATGTATGGAGCAGGGCCACCTGCCAAGCTTTTCCCAGCTAGGCTGGTTTTGTTGATGGAAGGCAGGCTTTGCTTTGTTTGGTCAGCTGATGGTCGGCAGCCCTAGTCAGCATTTTATGTGCCACTCTCGTTGGCTGCACAGAAAATGTGTGCGAGCGTGTTTGTGTTTGTCTGTGAGAGATTGAGAAATTCTTGAAAAACAGATATGCTGAATGATGCCGTAATGGTGATCTCTTAAATAACATGAGATCATCTTTCTCAATTTTCTTGCTCAGAATCAGATCTTTTCTAGTTTTCTACTTTTATTCAAGCTTTAAATTGCAGTTTTGATGGCAAGGAATCTCATTTGTTCAAAGATGCTAGCCATTTATGATTTCCAAATGTTGTATTAAACATTATTATTGTTTTATTACAGTAGTTAGTCAGAAACATTAACTGCCATTATCTGGGCTTAAAGTTCTCCGGCACCGTGCTGGATCTCCGGTGTGCGGCGTTTGGCTGCGGGAAAAAAAAAGATAGTCGTCCTACATTTAAAAAACACTTGTTGATATCACGTTCGAGTTCATGAGTTCACCTACCAATGTATGAGAGGAACACCGCTTTCACTCTCAACCAAACTAACATTACTAGCCAATCAGAAGTTTTTGCTCTTATAAACACGAGACGTGCATAATAGTATCCAATTGCAGAGTCGCAGCTGATTAGGGCTGCCACTAACGACTATTTTAATTTCAATTAATCTATCGACTAATAAAACTCAATTAATTAGACAGGATTTTTGATTAATACATTTTTATTTGACCATTAAAATAGAGTATAGAAAAAAGAAAGTGAAAAAAAAAAAGAATTTGGAAATAAAACGGATTTCATAGGGCCCTATAATTATAATTACATTTTTTGTGGTAATAAAAATAGATGTAAGTGAACAATAGCCTTTAAAATGACTTAAAATACATATATAATTAATAGCAATGAGGCAATAATAATTGGTTCAAATAAAATTTCAAAAGTAAGTAATCATTTGGTTTTATTCAATTGCAGAGTCGCAGCTGATTAGGGCTGCCACTAACGACTATTTTAATTTCAATTAATCTATCGACTAATTTATCGATGAATTGATTAATCTTAAAGATTAATTTCCCACAAAAAAAATCAACAATTTTACTTAGGAATATTTTATTAAACTATATTTTATTAAACCAAATGAAATCCAAATTTCTATATGAAATTCTTTTTTTAAAACAAAAGTGCAACATAGAGTGCAAGAAGCAAGTGTCCA
>NW_015626434.1:48522-51691 GCF_001515625.1 Sinocyclocheilus rhinocerous
ATATTATTTACCAGAATTTATTTAGGAGAAAAATGTAAATGTGCAGTATTTCTGGAAAAAAAAAAAAAGATTAAAAAAATAAAATAAAATCAATTATTTGGAGATGCTTTTGATTTATTAAAATTTAATGGAACTATTAAAATATTAGAATTGCATCGCATATAATTATTTAATTACATCGTAGCGTTTGTGAATTCACAATTATGCTTAATTATGATTTTTAAATGGGTTTAATATATCATGCAGCCTTGGGAAACAGTCTAATAATGTGTTTTATGGATTCTCGTCCGTGAAATGCGCCACTTCCGGTATTTTGCTGGTTAGTCGACCTGAGCAAAATGAAGTCGAGGATTTAAAAAAATCGAATAGTCTAATAAAATCGACGAATTGCGACAGCCCTACAGCTGATGAATGGAAAAGAAGCCTGGGTCTCGAGCGCGACACATTGAAAAAGCTGTGAAGCGCAATGTTCAAAGATTTCCATCTAGTGTCATATTTACATAGAAAAGCTATTTAAAAAGCAGCGGAGCTTTGTAAACAGCTCAGAGTAATTAAGCCATCTCCATAAGAACGATATGATTGCCAGAACGAATTTATGGTGATTTTTTGAAAAGGTCCTGTTCACACATGGTCTCTTAACAGTAACTTACCAGTAAATACTGGATGTGTGAAATGGGCTAAACTCTTCCTCTGCATATGCGGTGAGTTTGGGTTGCTTAACGTTCATTTGGGAAAACTCACTTGATTTGTAAATTATTTAAACCTATGCCAACACAGGAGAATACAACATATTTCTAAATATGCGAATTTATTGTGCATTGCAATTTCAAAATAAAAGTTTCCGACTTTGCATGTGGCCAGATATTAAAATTAAATGGATTAAAACGTCATTGAATCACATGAAACATCACCAGGCCATTGTCGCCCTCTGCAGGTATTTGTTATAATACATTATGTATTCAACAATGTTGTTCAATAAAACCATGTACTTGGTTTTAATACTTTATTTGAGGCCAATTATTATTGCCTCATCGTTACTTTATATATAAATATAGTCATATTAAAGCCTGTTTTTCCACTTAGTTCTATTTGTATTACAAAAAAATATAAGATTACTCGTCAAAATAATCAGTAGATTACTTGATTAGCAAAAATATTTTGTCATTTGAAAATTTCTTAAAGTATTAAAACATTGTCTCGTTCTAGTGAACCAAGTATCTGCATTTTGTCTCGCCTTGTGAGCTAAGTGTCTATGTCTAAGTGTCTACCCTAGTGTCTATGAGCGTGATAAAGCTCATAATTTTCCAAGTGTATGATACAGCTTTCATTCTTCAGGTCAATCATATATTCATAAAAAAAATCAGTTTGAATAAGGAAAGCGATAACTTTGCCATACTATCCTTTCAAACGTTAAATTTGCCACAGCCATTGCATTCTTTCAATGTGCTGCACTTTATTTGTACCATTTTGTTTTATTAGTTTATTTATTAGAATTTTAAATATAATAAACCAAAAAAGTAGTGCAAGTCCTTGAAAGTCCTGGAATTTTATTTTGCAGTATCTGTACGAACCCTGTTTAAGTTACCAGTTCATGGACCATTTTAATGTTTTTGTTGTTGTTATTTGAACTGAACTGTAGTTTTCTATTAAATATAGTCATATTAAAGCCTGTTTTTCCACTTAGTTCTATATTGTTTTACTAAAAAATATCAGATTACTCGCTTATCAAAGTAATCAGTAGATTACTTGATTAGCAAAATAATCATTAGTTAAAGGGGTCATATGATGTTGCTAAAAAGAACATTATTTTGTGTATTTGGTGTAATGAAATGTGTTTATGCGGTTTAAGGTTAAAAAAACACATTATTTTCCACATACTGTACATTATTGTTTCTCCTCTATGCCCCGCCTTTCTGAAACGCGTCAATTTTTACAAAGCTCATTGTTCTGAAAAGCGAGGTGTGCTGTATTGCTGTTTCAAATATCCCACCATAATCTGTAGTCTGAGCCTGTCAAGGGCTAATGCCAATGGCAGATACGTTACTTGTTAGTTTTTTTTCTTGTTTGCCAAATAACCCTGTGTATGTGTCCGCCCCCGCAACCCCCAACCCCCAGAAAAAAGTTCAGGCTCAGGATTTTTTTTTTTGCTTTAACCCCTGCATTATCATAAATTGGACCCACCATCGACTGTGTTCAGTATGGAATACTAGTGTACACTGCATACTTTCTACTTTTTTGTAAATTATTTTTTGTTCCCAAACCAGTTAAGTTTAATCACCACCCCACAGCTAATTTTATTGGTCAACTCAATCACACAGTAGGCAATAAGCACTGTTAATATCATGACCAGTGAAATCTTTCGAATCGTCTGTGGGGCAGGGCTTGTACTGAACTGGTTTGGGGAAAAATATGCAAATAGTATGTGAACAAAAAAATGCATTATACTACAAACATTTCAGACCGTAGTGTGCTACCAGTTTTCATCTGTTATTTGGCTTTTGTAATCCAATTTTTGACATTTGATCAAATACTGAGTCAGGTCATGAGAGGTCAATCTCTGTGCATTGAGTTTTGGGATACAAAATTATGTTGCTGCAAAAAATAAATAATAAAAATCTATACAACATCACTGTACTATACTATTACAATATTAATAATGTTTTGCATCAGTGTACGGGAGGCGATCTTCCCCTGGCCACGGGGTATTATGGCAAAAATGCCACTAAATTGGACAAAAATGCTCCTGCACAAACAAATTAAATCTATTGCGTCTGTTGCTAACAAAGTGAAAATGAATAGAAAGTGTCGATTGCGGCATTAGATTAAGATATGCTCATGTTACACCGAATTTCATTTTAGGCGGTTTTACAGTTTTACGCATTATAACTAGAGCCCGACCAATATGGGTTTTTTGGGGGCCGATACCGATATTAGGGAGTAAAAAAAGACCGATACTGATATATCGGCCGATATTCTTTGTGTAGGCTATATTATAGTACAGTATAGTCAAAAGTTTGGACACACTTCCCATTCGTGTGTCCAAACTTTTCACTGATTCTGTATATAGAATAGGCTGTAGTATATAGCCTACATTAACAGAATATATATACATAAACACATTTTTTGCAATGATAACTCAAATGTGGTGATCAAACACTTATAATGATGT
>NW_015626434.1:52821-54759 GCF_001515625.1 Sinocyclocheilus rhinocerous
GTCTTTGTTTGGGCTTCCGAAAGCGGATGATGTCAGGAAACAGTGGTTGCAATTTATTTTTTAACTCTGTTACTGAGCATTATAACCCCAATTTGCTATTGTGGGCTTCGCATTTTACTGAGGACAGCTTCCACAACATGAGGGAGTACAGTGCCTGCCGGATTCGCCCAAAAAGTTTTTGTTGAAAGACGGAGCAAGGGGCATTGCAGTACTGAAACACCGTCTAAGCTGTTCGCCAATCACAACGCACTGGGACAGCTAACCAATCACAACACATTTTGTTTTTCGGAAGGTGGACCTTCATCAAAGCCGGAACTAATCGAGCCGTTTGTGCCAGCCTGGGGAGAAAGGTATTTTAATAATGTAAATTATGTGAAAAATGATGCGGTTTTCTAGCCCTACGCCTATGGGCAATAGCATGAACTGTTAGTAATGAGGACCCCATTCGGGATCACATAAATATAGACCTGCATTCTTGAACATTTCACCTACAGTAAATACAAATGACATGAGAAAGGATGAGTAATGTATGAGCAGTTCCACATGGTAATTTTGTCCCATTTAATTAAATACCCCCCTCTTTAGTGTGTCTGACATGCCTCAGCTTGCTGAGTAGATAGAAACCTGTACTAATCGTGGCCCACACCCCAGTGAGCCAGACACTGGAGGAGAGAAGTTCACTCACAAATGCGCTTTATTGTTCATTTCGAACTCACTTAAATAATTATTTAGTATAATTTTAGCAGAAAAAGTTTTATAATTTTTATCATGTTAATATAAAAAATCTTGTGTAATATAACGTGTGTTTGTTTGTTTGCTGGTTTTTATTGTATTTGTTATACTTGTATTTTTTTTATTGTTTTTGCCATGAATATAGCCTTAGATGCTGGCATGTCATTAAATAAATATATTCTACTACTATTGTTCATTTCTGAATTAAAAACAAATGTGCTTCAGAAAGCTTTTGATAATACAATGTACGATTGAGTAAACATGGGCTATTGGAAAGAGTTGGGAGAAATTAGAAAAACAAATAGAGAGATCTCACTTTGGTCATAGTGAATCATGGCACAGAGCAGAAGAATGGAACTTGAGTACAGCAGGAAGTGACACAATGTCATGGCTTTAAAAGTTGTGATTTAAACTAGACTATTAAATACTGGGATTTCTTACAAATGTCGCTCCACTGAGTATGTATGTAAGCATAACAGCGTAACAGCAACAACAACATGAACAAACAATGAATGAACGATTGTATTTTTATTAACTAACATTAACGCAGATTAATAAATAGTGTAATAATTCTATTGTTCCATGTTCGTCGTCTTGTTATTGTGTTGGGTTTGTATACAGCGTGCAAGCTTTATGCGCATGCTCCAAGTCTTCTTCTCTGTTTTTAGTGTATCTCTGTGGCAGAATTACAGCACCACATACTGGTCTGGCATGTATGATCCACATTGGGTACAAGAAATAGATGCTCACACAGTTGAAGACGTCATCGGAGAAGCGATAACCCTTTTCCTTTCTTGCTCTTTCAGCTGAATTTTCAGTGCATCACCACAGTTTAGGGATTTAAACAACTTAAAGGGGTCATATGACGTTGCTAAAAAGAACATTATTTTGTGTATTTGGTTTAATGCAATGTGTTTATGCGGTTTAAGTAGGGCTGGGTATCGTTCAAAAATTTTCGATACCGATACCTTGACTTCGATACCGGTTCCTGAACGATACTTTTTTCGATACCAATTTTATTAAATCAATTTTAACAAGATTACATTATCTAAAAAAAAACCCTTTGGTTTTATTTTTCAGCTTGTTGATGTTTATACAAACTCAAAGACTCATGTCCTGAGCCACTGCACAAAGGAACAAAATGTAACCAACACAATAAATCAGTGCAAAGTTTTAAAGCTCAAATAGTCTTCAGTTTACACATCT
>NW_015626434.1:55570-56561 GCF_001515625.1 Sinocyclocheilus rhinocerous
TGATTTCTGTAGCCTACATAAAAAAGGTGGAAGACATGGAAATAGTTTGTCATTTTTTACCCTATTGTTTGTTATATTTATTTGCTCAATGTCTTGAGCAATGCGTAAATCCGGCCCTGTTAGACGGAAATCGGAAGTTATTGCAAACACTCGATGGTGGTTTAAAGTGAGTTTTGAGTAAAAGCGGAATATAAATCTTATTTATTGTCTTATGTAGCATGATGCTACAGTTTGCATAAATGGTCACATAACACGCGTGTAACGTGAACGGACATCTGCATATGATCGGAACAACTCCACGCAGCTCCCGCGCTACTCTCCATTGGAAATGAATGACTGAATGACAGAATGGTCTGTCGTTTGTCGGAGATAGTGGAAAGCCGGCTTGAAACGCAGTGGAAATGCCAGTATGACGAGGATCGTTTTAATTTTAAAACATAAACGCACCAGTGTAAATGTAGCCTTACATCTATGGGGGGCTGGGACGCATTCGCACTACAGCCTCACGTGTGCGCCAAATCTCTGAGTGTAACCGGTGTAAACTAGTAGGTGTGTTCGACTTGATGCGGACTGACTGTGCAGACCGATCGGTGTATTACAATACCACGAGAGCTAAAGAGAGCAGACTGCTCCGTGCGCTTTCGAATCGCTCTCGCGGATGTCAAACACTGATCGATCTGCGCCGCACCTCTTCTAGTCGAACACACTGGCTAGTGCTGCAGGCTTATTGAGACTTTAGTCTTTGCAACTTTACAGATCTTCTTTATGCACCAAGAGCTTGTAACACTCCAAAGAGAAAGGAAAACTTAAAATCGCATCATATGACCCCTTTAAATTGCAATTTTTTTTTAATTAACTTCAAAATTTTAAAATTTCTATTTGTTGTTGAAATATATTCATTTACACAGTGGCTGTAATAACTTGTTTCATAACAGATTTATTTAGCATACATAGGGCTGGACAATAATTCAATATCAATATGTATCGCGAT
>NW_015626435.1:0-822 GCF_001515625.1 Sinocyclocheilus rhinocerous
ACACATTATTTCACAGCAGCTTTGTGGATGATGTGATTCAATGTCATTAACCCTATTATCTATACACAGTAGCCAGAGCAAGAGATACGATAGATTTCTTTTGCATATCTGTCAGTGTAACATTCAGCAGAAGTATTTCTAATGAGTTAAACCTGTATCCTGTCTTCTGAGTAACATTGATAATATCACTATATATTGTTGCAACACCGCCGCCACGACCAGTCTGACGGGGCTCATGCTTATAACAGTACACTGCAAAAAATGCTTTTCTAGCTTAGATCTTTTGTCTCGTTTCCAGCCAAAATATCTAAAAATTCTTAAATCAAGAAGGATTTTGTTTCAGTCAAGCAGAGTACATCAAAACTATTATCTGTGAACATTTCATTTACAATAACTGCTTTGGGTGCGAGTGATCTAATGTTTATGAGCCCAAACTTAAAAAAACGTGATTAAACCAGAAAAAATGCTAAATAAACGAACAAAAACAAACAGATTTTTTTTCTAGAGCTTGCATTAAAGGGGTCATAGGATGCTACATGCACTTTTACAAGTAGTTTGAACTGAAATGTGTGTTGGCAGTGTGTGTACACAACCACCCTAAAATGATAAAAAGCCACCTAGTGGTTTTTGTTTAATCTGCTCAAATCTTTACCCCTTTTTTAAACCGAGCCGATCTCAGATGCCCCTCCCACGATAGTTTGATTGACAGTAGCGTTTCAGCACAGACTGGACTGGCGTCTTACCTTAGACCCGCCCTGAGTGAGCTGTCAATTTCCTCACAAACTGGACTGGTGTCTTACCTTAGACCCGCCCTGAGTGAGC
>NW_015626436.1:0-1130 GCF_001515625.1 Sinocyclocheilus rhinocerous
AAACGTGACACATTACTGGACTTTTATAAGGAAACAGCCAAGCGATCAAAACTACACAAATGTTATAATAGATAAATGAAATGTGCACTGTTTTTATTTTATTTTATTACATGATTCCCAATTATTTATATTCACGATTTCTAATATTTGTACAGGCTTTACATTTTTATTTCAATGTAGTAATTAGCAATTCATTTAATTTGATATCTGAACAGATTTGTTACGTGACAGCATTAACTGGCTGTGTCTGTAGTATTAAAGACTACACAACATTATATTATACAGATTTTAAGTATCAATTCTGCTTAAAAAGATGCAATCTAATCCTGTTTACATGAAATAAGCCTGCTCCCGAACAAGTTTAAGCTTATGGACCTGTTGCTATGACAGCAACTCCGGGATTTGCTTCGAAGAACCAAACAATCCAAGATCATACCAAATCGTCAACAATCAAATCCAGCTAACTGAGTTAGCGACGTACGAAGAACGGGCCCCTGTATGTAGGATGAGGAAAACAAGCAGAAATCATGAACTCAGAAAATGTACTAAAGACAAAGTGTTCTCTACATGTCCAATAAAAGACATCCGATTCACAACATTCAAATTCAAGCACCTAACTGAGCATAATGTACAATAAAGAGACACTATTATTATATAAACAAACAGAAAATTCAGTTAATTTAATTGATTATATGATTATAACAAACTGCAATATTAGATAAAATTTGTTCTAAACATTGAGTTCTGTCATTTAAATAATTTAGGAAAAAATGAAATAATGTGCTGTTATTATTTGTAAGCCAAAATGTAGATTTCAGATCAGACATAAGTCCAGGATGAATCTTCTCATCCAGGATGAACATTCCTGGAGTTCATTGGCATAAACAAGCCCTGCAATCACAACATTAAAAGAACAAGCATTTTTCACTCGTCAAGGTTGATTTTTCTAAGTGCCCAGAAAAACCTTTGTTCAAAAACGAGAGAATAGAATAATCCTTTTACACATAGAACGTGACATAAATGATTTTTGATAAATCAGTTGCAAATGTTAACAGTGCATGTGTTAGATACCTTCATGAATCTATAGGCATTTTGTGTCCAAGGCTTTATGTCCAAGGAAGAGGATAGGC
>NW_015626437.1:0-927 GCF_001515625.1 Sinocyclocheilus rhinocerous
CATGAACATCTTGGATGACTTGGGGGTGAGTAAATTATCAGGAAATTGCTATTCTAGAATTGAACTAGTCCTTTAAAACTGAACAAATACAGAATATATAGATATATCTTCAAGATTGTCAAGATTGATTCTAAAAGAGTTTTATTATTCAGATGTAAATTTACATTATCAATGAATTCTTCATAAACAGTTCTTCAGAACCCCCAGGAGGAACTGAATAAATAAAAATTGCATTTCTATCTTATCAGTTAGGGTTACTCTCATGATGAGGTCAATTTTACCTTTGAGAGAAAGAAACAATTTGTGCTGTTTGCTGATAGCTTCGTATCTTGTATTTTCCACATAAGTTTTATATTAATCCACAATATTCTACTGCTCCTGTGGGCTCCATATACAGTGGTGTCCAAAATGATTAGAACATTAGTATTTTCACCAGCTATAAAATGGTTTTAAGTCAGTTATTTCTAACTTTTGCTGTAGTGTGTCAGTAGAAAATATCAGTTTACATTTCCAAACATTCATTTGGCCATTAATTGTAATAATCCAGAGAGATTTTTGTGCTCCACACAGAGATCTGATCTGATCATCATCAGTCTGTCTGGAATGACATGAAGAAACAGAACAAACTGAGACAGACTAAATCCAGAAGAACTGTGGCAACATCTTCAACATCAAGAGACATACCTGCAAAGCTACCTCAAAAACTATGCACAGGCAACGTCTCCAAGACGCTTCAAGAAACCTACCTGCAAAGCTACCTGAAAAACTATGCACAAGTGCACTGAGGGCAAAAGCTGCTTTAAACGCAAAGGATGCTCACACCAAATGCTGATTTAATTTAGTTAACTGAAGTTAATTGATAAAGAATTTATTTATGACATAATTTTTGACAGCATCCCCATTTTACAGCATTTTTACACAAGTGCC
>NW_015626438.1:0-159 GCF_001515625.1 Sinocyclocheilus rhinocerous
CGAGTCAGTTAGTAATACCAAGGGTTCACACAAAATAAGGGGAGTTCGCTTTTAGCTATTATACCACCCGCAGTTGGAATCAGCTTCCAGAAGAGATCAGATGCGCTAAAACATTAGTCACATTTAAATGCAGACTCAAAACTCATCTGTTTAGCTGTA
>NW_015626438.1:188-3065 GCF_001515625.1 Sinocyclocheilus rhinocerous
ATGAACACTGTGCATTGTCCTAACTGATTGCACTATATTTTATGTACTGTATAATCATTTCCTATTTTTAACTGTTTTAAATTCATTTTAAATCGATTTTTAAATCATTTTAAAAGTTTTTGAAATTCCTTGTTATATTGTTGTGATTATTTATTATGATTATTTTACTTCCTTTTATGCAAAGCACTTTGAATTACCATTGTGTATGAAATGTGCTATATAAATAAACTTGCCTTGCCTTACAGACAATTTAATTGTAATACCTTACTTTTACAAGGGGAAATAACTTAAATTACAGTTTTGTAATAATAATAATAATTATTATTTATATAGCACCTTTCCAACACCCAAGGTCGCTTTACAAAGTCAGGTTTAAGGAACAGAACCAAATAAACCACAGCATCAAAGGACAGAACACATGGCTGAAAGTAATATACAGAGGTCACTAGCAAAGTTATTTAATTACAGACCTATCTCGAATCTCCCTTTTCTGTCAAAGATACTAGAAAAGCTAGTATCATCACAACTATGTTCCATTTTAGAGAAAAATGATATCTGTGAGGATTTCCAGTCAGGATTTAGACAGTACCATAGTACTGAGACTGCTCTCATCAGAGTTACAAATAACCTGCTCTTATCATCTGATCGTGGTTGTATCTCTCTATTAGTGCTACTGGATCTTAGCGCCGCATGACACTATCTACCCCAACATTCTTTTGAACAGACTAGAAAATTATGTTGGCATTAGTGGAAGTGCATTGGCATGGTTCAAATTGTACTTATCTGACCGCCATCAATTTGTAGCATTGAATGAAGAGGTATCATACCGTACAAGTACAGTATGAAGTACCTCAAGGCTCAGTACTAGGACCATTACTTTTCACGCTCTACATGTTACCCTTGGGAGATATTATTAAGAAACATGGTTTTAGCTTTCACTGTTATGCTGATGATACTCAGCTCTATATTTATTTGCAGTCTGACGAAACATACCAATTTGCAAAACTCGCGGAATGCATAGTTGATATAAAAAACTGGATCACTAGTAATTTCTTACTGTTAAATTCTAAAAAAAAAACAGAGGTGTTAATTATAGGACTAAAAACCTCAGCATATAATGACCTAGAACACTGTCTAATACTTTATGGCTGCTCTGTCAATTATTCGTCATCAGTTAGGAACCTAGTTGTGCTATTTGATAGCAATCTTTCCTTCGAAAGCCACATTTCTAGCTAAAATCATGATCCTTCAGAAAAAGCCTCGCCTTGCTGGCAAAAATTATAATTTTACAATTGGGTAAACAATTCTTAATCATGTCACCTGTTATAATTATTTGGGTCTGACAATCTCAGCCTCTGGCAACCCATCAATTAAACTGTGGCTGAAAATCTTCGATAGCATCTTCAAACCTATTCTTCTCTATAGCTGTGAAATCTGGGGCCCCAAATTTAAACTGAACTATGAATCATGGGACAAAAACCCTGTTGAAAATTTCCACCTTGAGTTCTGTAAAAACATCTTGGGAATTCACAGAAATGCCCCAAATCTCGGCTGCAGGGCAGAACTGGGCAGATTCCCTCTGCTCTCTGAAATCCAGAAGAGAGCGGCGAAGTTCTGGTTCCACCTATCAGACACTCCCACAGATATCTACCATCACAGTGCTTTTTACACAGTGCTTTTTACAGGAAAATCACCCAGAGAGTGACCCTGTGCACTATTTAGTAGAAAAACATCAACTCGATTCAACAATTCGGATAAGATATTCAGAAATTAAAGAAACAGAAAAAACAACCCAGAAAGAATACATTCATGATTGGCAGCATAAAGTAACTCAAGTAAAGAAATTAACTTACTTCCACAAAATAAAATCTGATTATAAACTGGCACCATACTTGAGCAGTATTAAAGATAATTGTCAGAGAAAGCTGCTGATGAAGTATCGTCTGAGTGAGCACAGTCTGAGTGTGGAGACGGGCCGACAAAAGAGTGCCCAGAGATCCAGAGAGCTCAGACTGTGTTCACACTCCACTGACGGAGCCATAGAGGACGAGCTGCACTTCCTCACACAGTGCAGCAAATATAGAACATTAGAGATGCCTATTTCAACCAAACAGCTGTGTTGTCTGAATCCCAGCAAGCAAGCGACATAGAGAAACTCTTGTATATTTTGGGAGTGAAGGAAAAGTGTGTCCATCTGGCAGGGAACAACTCTGTTAACCAACGTCTCCATCTGATCCCCAAACCATGTTTTGTCATGAGAAAACTCTAAATTGGAACAGGTGTAGTGAATCAGCTCAAAGGGGAAATATGAATAATTAATTATAACTAGTTATAATTAATTATAAATATTTAGATCCGCTGTAAGTATTTACTTGACCTCTCAGTGTCAACTGTCTGTCAATTCTAAGAACGTTAATTTCCTGGTTAAGGGAAATAACTTTCTTACTGTACAACTCTACACAGAACCTGTAGCATAAATCTGCATGATTAAGGGACTCCAGTTATGAGCAAACAATGAACAAACGTCAAGTGTGATACAAGTAAGACTTTATTAACTACATAAACACTTAAACTAGTCTAACATACACAGACACACACACGCATACAGTTGGCATAGGAAAAAGGGTTAAAGCTTAAGCAGTAAAAAGAAGAGAAATAAAAACATGAAGCTATGGTACCATTGGATATTCAGCAGATCTGCAGCCTAAAGGAAACATCAGTTCCTTAAGGCTGATTTATACTTCTGCGTCGGACCTACGCCGTAGCTTATGCATAGACGCACACCCATACGCCGTAGCCTGACGTGCACCTCTCCAAAAATCTAACAGCGCGTCAATACTACGCAGACCGCAAGCGCTGTGATTGGTCTGCAAGAAC
>NW_015626438.1:3688-6038 GCF_001515625.1 Sinocyclocheilus rhinocerous
ACACCATGGCTGTGAAAGCAATTAGTGAGTGGATGATTTTATCAGTTCACTATGATGAAGTTAATATCCCAGATAACCTCTGTAGTCCCATTTAGACACTTATTAGCAGCCACCTTTTTCAAGACAGGTGAAAGCTTTAAAAAATCTCACAGCTTCATTACCAATGCATTTTATGTTGTAGAATAAAACATGAGAATATCTTGAGCTTGTGTTGACCACAGACCTTATTTCAGTCATTTAACACAAAACCCATTTAAAATGCAAAAATATAAAAATACCTCAATCCTGCACGAAATCTATTTAAACTACTCATTAATATGACTGAAAGACTGAAATATATATATCTTAGCAATGGTGTACAGGTACTCTGATGACATTAAAACAGTAAAATGACATTTATACTGCTTTGGAAATGTTTTATTAATTATCTCTTTGAAACATAAATGAGGTTGTGACTATTAAAACAAAGCATCATAATTCAGAATTATCTTGTGTTTGAATATACTGGTGCTTTGTTTCCTAGTTGTATTATTCCTCTGTTTTACAGACACTTATTTCTAAACAGTATGAAGGTCTAAATTGTTTTGAGGCTCCACATACTGTACTAAAACTCACAGACAGACAGACAGAGCTGTTTAGTGCTTTGTATCATCTAGAGAGCAGCAGCGCTTCATGAGGAACGATGAAAACCGTCTGTTCACTCCAAGCCCAATATCTTCAGTCTTTCAAACATGAGCAGCTATAATGATTGTTAAATCTTTGTCACGACACATACAATAACGCGTCCTTTACTAAGTGCTCTAAAGCTCGTCGGCTCTTTCACAGAGACAGCAGGTACAATGTAGTGCAACAAAAATCATCACGATCATCGGTGAGATGAGCTACGATCGACGGGGCAGAGGAGCGTTCACATCGTTATCAGTGTGTGATTATCGGCTCTCAAGAACGTGGATTTTCAAGATTAGCGTTCGGCTCAAAGGCTCAAATGGGTCGTGCGACTTCACATTACGATGCTTCTCCTGATGGCAGCTTCACGGGTTAAGGCTTATGAAACTACAGCCTACGAATATACAGGTAGAGAAGTGATCTAAGAGTATTTATCGTGCTAAGGCTGACAGATCCTGCGGTTCCTACCATCAATGAGCTTTCAGACGTACAGAACCTGTGAAGTAAGCCACATATTGCACACACAAAGAATCAACAGCTCATCTAACAGCCTGTCCTAACTGCGTATTCATATCAGCTAGAGGTTTCTAAAAAGGCCAGGATGTGGCCAGAAGCACTGCAGTAATTGCCAGTAATGAATCATGTAAACTTTGACAGTGGCCGATTACAGTGCACGTTTTTTTAAGGCTATTTTGACAAAAGCGTCATATGAAGTGCTTATAAACGGTTTTAGAAAGAGCTTCTCTTCTAGAGATTTGTACTTGGCAGTTCGAATATACAGGTAGAGAAGTGATCTAAGAGTATTTATCGTGCTAAGGCTGACAGATCCTGCGGTTCCTACCATCAATGAGCTTTCAGACGTACAGAACCTGTGAAGTAAGCCACATATTGCACACACAAAGAATCAACAGCTCATCTAACAGCCTGTCCTAACTGCGTATTCATATCAGCTAGAGGTTTCTAAAAAGGCCAGGATGTGGCCAGAAGCACTGCAGTAATTGCCAGTAATGAATCATGTAAACTTTGACAGTGGCCGATTACAGTGCACGTTTTTTTAAGGCTATTTTGACAAAAGCGTCATATGAAGTGCTTATAAACGGTTTTAGAAAGAGCTTCTCTTCTAGAGATTTGTACTTGGCAGTTTACAACAGCACAGATACATGAGGACAGGAGGGCTGTGGTTTTGGGAGGATATAAAAGAGGGCTACCCTGTGTCTCAGCACTAATAAGAGCTCAATATCCATTCGGCCTGGAATAAAGCACTGCACACTCTTCTCAAACATCTTGTATGTGTGGAAGGCAGTAAGCACAGTGTGTGTGTGTGTGTGTGTGTATGTGTTATAGTCTTCACAAGCTTGTGGCGGAGCTGCTCATATGCAGAATTACTGTATATTTGATGTATTTCTACACGTGTTTGTGCATGACTTCAGGATGTCCAGCGCTCTGCGGGAGTGTGTGTGTGTGTGAGTCAGTGTGTGTCTCTATGCCAGCGTGTAATCAAACTGGCCCTTCTCGAGTCCGTCCAGACCGTCGGCCCAGGTGGAGGTGGGCATGCTGCGGTAGGGGTCCAGCAGGATGCGGAAGCAGCGCACGATCAGCATGCAGAGGAAGACAAAGAGGAAGATGACGAAGGCAAAGGTGGTCTTCTGCTCCAGGGTCATGCTGGCGCCCGCCACAGGAACCC
>NW_015626438.1:7315-10349 GCF_001515625.1 Sinocyclocheilus rhinocerous
TTTTAGTTTTATTTAATTTGAGTTATTTTAATACTTCAACAAACTAAATGGAAATGAAATAATATATATATATATATATATTGAATTTATAAATGTGTATGTACATTACACTTTTAGTTTTGGATCTGTTTTTAGTTGTTTTAATACTACAATTGATTGCTTCTGTTGTCCTCATTTGTAAGTCGCTTTGGATAAAAGGGTCTAATAAATGACTAAATAAAATAAAAAAAATAAATGAAATAACCCCATATAGTAGGGCTAGGTTTTGACACAAATTTCACGATTTGATTAGATTCTCATTCACAATCTTGCGACTCGATTCGATTTGATTACCAATTCGATGTGATTCGATTTGATATTGATTATTTTGGATATATATCAGGAACAGTACATGCCAAATTTCCCAAGGAAAAAATCTCTCAACTAATGCTGTAAAATATACATGAGATTCAATTGGTACTACATTACTACAAATATTGAAGGTTAAAATGAACTGATTTGTATACAACAACTTAAATTACACTCAATTAAGTTTTTTTATAATAATAAAGTTACAATTACATAATAATATTTCTACTCCAATGCCGACTGTCATAAAAACTTGACCGATTTATTCAAACATAAATTAAACATTGAATAACAGTAATCATTATAAATATAGCTGCAAGCAGCAATTACGGGGCCAAGCACTACAGAAGCAAGCATCAGATCAACTGCAGAAATGAGTAATTGAAGCCACTTTAGGATGATTTTAGCCAAAACGGCTGGAAAACCATAAAAACAACCTCTAGTAACATCATTTATTGGCTTATCACGTTTGACCACTAGGTATCAAATCGATGTGGTGTGTTCTGTGTGAGTTGACAATGGCACACAGAAAGTTTGATGTCAATATGCCAAAGCATTGCAGAGATACAGCCTCAAGTGTCAATTCGGCATCATGCCTCAAATTCATTGCTGTCGTATGCGAAAACGGTTTTGTCTATCATTACAAAATCCATAACTTTTTGCCAGCATGGTCTGAAGATGACATGATTCAATTTTGGTGAAAATCGGACCAACGGTCTAGGAGGAGTTCGAAAAAATAGGTTTTAAAAGAAAATCAAAATGGCGGACAGGAAGTTTGGCTGACTATGGCAACATTGGTATTACTGTTCTCAGCATGACCCAAAGAATCTATTAATACCAGTCTCATTACAATAGGCAAAATTCACAGAAAGCTATTAGCATTTATTTGAAATTTCATTATAACTTTTGACCACAAGCTGGCACTGTCTTAAAACATTTTGAGTACTTTCAGGTCATTGTCTTGATGGCACATACAAAGTTTCGTAATGGCACACCAATGCATTCGTAAAATATAGCATTTTATATCATAATACTCTATTGTAGTCAATGGCAATTTCGTGTTTTGTTCAATTATAGCACCACCAAGATGCACAATCCCACCAAATTTTTTATGTGTCCTTAGAGTGTAAATATCTCATTTTGTTTTGGAGTTATAGACATTTTTATATATGAGAAGAGAAAAATGACCGATGGCTGACTTTGTTTGCATTTGTTTGCCACTTACTATAAAAATTTTGGCAATTGGGAATTAGCATATTACTGGCATGCTATGTTTCCGAATTTCCTACGGTGGTTTCGTGTCGATTGGAGTAACGGTTTCTAAAATATTGGCAAATGTTTTTTAAGCGCTAAAATGCAATGTTGCACAAACCATAAGGCAAAACCTGGCATGTTTGGTATCGCTGGACTCGACAAGGATTCAGGAGTTTGAAAAGATGACTCTGGTGAAAATAAGTCGACCACACCCAAAATTATAAGCATGTGAATATTTGATTTTACCACTAGGTGGCGCTGGCTCGAAACTTCTCAGGCTCCTTCAGGGCATCATGCTGATGACCCATACCAAGTTTCGTAACGATACATCAATGCGTTCATAAAATACAGCATTTTAAATCTGCCGGAACGGCTTCCGGGTACGAGAGTCAGCGGAAGTGAGAAAAAAGTGTTTATTACATTTGAAATATGGATATTTATCTTACAAAAATGCATGGATTCATTACAGGAGGCCTTTATTCACCCCCTGGAGCCGTGTGAGGGACGTCTTATAATGGATGCGCGCACTTTATTTCACGTCTTCTGAACTGTTGACAACGGTCGTGCGCTTGCGCGTGAATGAAGGCTTACAATGACTTACAAAGATACATAACAGCTACAAGTGTATGCACTACTTGCTTTATGCAAGCACTATATAGGATAATGTCAGCAGGTAACATCACTAATGCACAATCATCATTTAATTAGTCACTTAATTATCTCATTAACTTTAACTCTTTGAGGACTTGGGATTTGACTTGAGACTTGCTTGTGACTTGAAAGGAATAGGCTTGTTCAAGATTAACTACACTAGCCTGCCACCTTGCAGTCGGGGCGGAATTCAAAGCGGAGACGTCAAGTCGGACACTTTCTGCTCCTGGTAGTCATGTTTATTCACAGTGTTTGCATAGTCTTTATCACAGATGAAGTGAATAACATGCAATATTTGAATATACACAGAAACGTTTTTATGAGCAACAGAAACACTTCTTATACTGATTAATACAGCGCCATCTGTTCAAGAATAAAGTTCAGCATACACATAGGCTACTAAATACCAATAAAGTGGGGGTATATATGCTTTTTTCAGTGTTTTCAATAAAAATGACTCAAGATAACAGTGCGACTACACTAAAAAAGCTTTTACTGTTATAAAAACAGATTTGTGAGCATTATTGGAACTGAATTGTTAGAATAAGTACAAAACACGTCGTGCTTGTCATCACAGAATCTGACCAATGAGAATAAAGTGTGTCGTCATCAAGGCTTTCGCAGCCGATTTTGAGCAACTGCAGTGCCTGACCTCAGCGGCTGCTCTCGCGGGACTTTGATGGCACATGTGATCGTAAGGCGGCTGCAGTGCCGATCAAAGTCGGACAAATGTTCAAACCAGAATGCATGGCTTTTGTCAGGCGGCAGCCGATCTTTGCGG
>NW_015626438.1:10419-16326 GCF_001515625.1 Sinocyclocheilus rhinocerous
TGGCTGCTCTCGTTTTGCTCTCGCGGGACTTTGATGGCACATGTGATCGTAAGGCGGCTGCAGTGCCGATCAAAGTCAGACAAATGTTCAAACCAGAATGCATGGCTTTTGTCAGGCGGCAGCCGATCTTTGCGGCGCCGCATGAAGTCGAACAAGCCTAATGACTTGGTCCCACCGCTGGTGAAATCAGCAGGTTGAGTTCATGGGTGGAATAAACATATGGCAGGACTTTTACTTTCTGCTAGTTTGATATCTTCCCTTAGGCAGCTCCCTACTAAAGCAATCAGAAAACAGAATGCTCTTAACATAGTGATGCTGTTCCCGTCTCTCAGAGATCCATATTCCAAGAAAGGCTATGTAAGTCACTGAATCCGTTTACATGGACAACAATGTTCTGATTTTAATACGATTAAGACAATACTCTGATTAAGAATCTACCATGTAAACAGAGATTTTTGATTACCTTAATCCGGCTAAAGTCATACTCGAAGTAAACACTAATCGAATTAAGACATGTGAAGTATTCTTATTTTAGTTTCATTATTGAAGTGCCGTATAGACATGTAAACACCTTAATCACATTATTACCGCCGTGTAGGACTTTTCGCCACATTTTGCGACAGGATATACACGCGGCAGTGCTAACCGTTTGACGGCAAACAAAAGAGCTTGGCTTCAACAACGCCGTGGTCTGTTTGCACGTATAGCATGACAAATAATTAACTGCACTTGAAGCTTTCATAAAATTAAAAATTAAACACCTGTATATGGCTTCATAACGAAGACGAACTATATGTTTATATGTGAAATTCCGGAGGGGACGTCGGATGGCGTCGCGTGTGGGGACATAATGACATGCCATTAATCGATCTATACTATAACATGTAAAACGGGAACATGAGAGGAACATTGTAAAAGCAACTCATGTAAACACCATAATCATAATATTGTCTTATTCAGAATAAGGTGAATAATTAGATTACTGATGTCCATGTAAACATCGCACTTTCATGTCATACTTACAATGTTGTGACAGGCTGTTTCTATGACATTGAAATTTGATACTTTGAGATTTTAGCCTGAATATGACAAAGGATTTTTTAAAAAATCTGTTTCAGGAACACTTTTATGATGCTGCAAGCAATGCAGGACACATTGCCTGGTGTAATAAAAACAGTCCAGAGGAATATTAGTCGAGGAGCGATGCCACCAGACAGCCCTCTTCCTCAACAGGTAGATGAATGTTTCAAATGATCTCTGTTCTTAAACTTAAAAAGTATTACATTTGAAGATTCCCATTAATTACTTCATGTGAATCTTTGTCTTCAGTCTACGGCCAGGAAATGGCATCGCTTCCACCACTACCAGGAGGACTGAAGTCTCCAAAAAGTGCATGCGATGCTGCTGAAAGCCATGTAATCTATCATAACGTAGTAGCACTTTACAAATGTGTTGTGGGTCATTGTTTGAACAATCTCTTTTATAATGTTGTTTTCTCTGTCACTGCACATTATGTTTATGTCTAATGTTCAGTTTTCATTTCAACTCTAGTCCTGCTGCAGTTTGGAGAAGCACCTCAGCAACAACCAGCGTCAGCATCCGTTTCTCCTTTTAAAGGCACATTTTGTGTTCAATTTGTCGTATGATAATGCACTTGTGAACTTTTATACATTCCTACACATGTTGATGAGCATCTTCATGCATTCAGGGTACTACGAAGTGAGGAAAGGTGTATTATAAAAATGTCAGGGATTACATTTTATGAGCCATTTGATATTCAAAACTCATATAGTGTTGCGGATGGAAGTTTGTAAATCATTCTTTCTTTTTTTAATGTTTTAATTCAACTTCAAATTGCACTGCAAGGGAGAATTCAAATAAACACGTTGATGGAAATTATGTTGTGTATTGTAGTTGATTTAACTGTGTTTTCAGTATATTTAACGTGTTTTGTAGATCTTTTGAGACCGTACAGTGAAACAAATTCTAACCACCTAAAACATGCAACTTTAAACAGTGTTATTTTAACACTTTTTTTTTTACTACGAAGTGAGGAAAGGTGTATTATAAAAATGTCAGGGATTACATTTTATGAGCCATTTGATATTCAAAACTCATATAGTGTTGCGGATGGAAGTTTGTAAATCATTCTTTCTTTTTTTAATGTTTTAATTGAACTTCAAATTGCACTGCAAGGGAGAATTCAAATAAACACGTTGATGGAAATTATGTTGTGTGTTGTAGTTGATTTAACTGTGTTTTCAGTATATTTAACGTGTTTTGTAGATCTTTTGAGACCGTACAGTGAAACAAATTCTAACCACCTAAAACATGCAACTTTAAACAGTGTTATTTTAACACTTTTTTTTTTAGAGTCAAATAAGGAACTCTGGCATAATGTTAAATGTTTAACTATTTTGAAAGTGTTAATTCAACTCTGTGAGAGTTAATTCAACACTGGGCTTTTTGCTGTGTACTGGGTCTTGCTAACAACTCTATTAAAACACAGTTAGGTTTCTTAAGTAATAACCTAAACAATCATGCAAAAAATCTTGGGAGTCCATTTTGATCCTCTCCTCCAATTTGACAAGCATGTAAATGCAGTTGTAAAGAGTAGCTTTTTTCATCTCAGATCAGTGGCAAAAGTGAAGCAGTTACATCATTTAATGTGTCTGTGATTGCATTTTATCTAACTCTGTAGTGCTTTTATGATTGCTGTATTATTGCAGTTCTGTGATATGAAGTGACAATGTGAGAAAACTTTATAAACCACTTTTAGAAATATGTTTCATAAGGAGGACTCAACTCTGTCATTCATAGGCATGAAGAATCAGCATGTGAATCTCAGCAATGGTGACAAAATATTCTGATCATTTTGATATGATTTTTGAACATCACAAAACAAGGCAGTAAAAAGTCACAACTAAAATAAAAGCAAATAGTAAGACAATGCAGCTGCATCATTTATTCATGTCGCAATGCATGCTGGGAGCCATGGATGAGTTATGATTGGTGCACCCAGAATGCACTGCAGCATGAATCTGTCTGATGATCGTCACCATTGTTGAGATTCATATGCTGATTCTTGATGTCTGTGTGTCTAAACAGCACAGATGTTCTAAACTGGTGTGCAAAGTGTTTCTAAATCTCTTATTTCATTAAAATACAGTTGTGATAAATAACAATCTAAATTACACATCCCACTGTTGAGGTGAATCAGGCTATACATGTAAATTGCATCATTAAAAAACAACCCATACAACTGAATCACGTTTTCTCTTGCCATAACCAATGTGTTTCATAAACACAGTTACAGCAACCAGAAACAAACTAATGTTAGAAAGTCAAGGGTCAAGAGCCCAACTAAAGCAAACACTTATCTCCACAACGGTGACTTCAGATTGTATTATTTTCAATAAACATTGACGTCTAAATCTCTGTTAATTCTTAATAAGAAATTTTTATTTACTTGAGAGATTTAATGTCTTCTTTTATTTCAGTTGATTTCATCATTTATATATTGAAGTCAGTTGTAGTTCTTGTGTTTCTCTTTTCTTCAGTGATTCTGCTTGTTAGCAGCAGCTGTTCATTACTAATGATCAATCAGCACTTAATTAATCACATAATTATCTCATTAACTTTAACACTGCTTCAGTGTTACTTTAACACTCTTTTAGAGTGGGACCATATATGCTCCGAGCAGTGTTCATTTAACACTCGGGAATTTACTGTGTGAAGCTCTTTTTTTCTAGTAAAGACCTTGAAATTGTAATTAATGCACTAATAACACTGTGAAACAGTCTGCCTTTGAACATCAGAGCTTCTCCATCACTGGATGCTTTTAAATCCAGCTTAAAGATTTATTTTTACTCTCTAGCATTTGAGTGATGCTATATATGTATTTTAAATGGTTGAATTGGTGTTAAATTGTGTTTTATGTATTTACATTCATTGTTTTTGATACTTGTTTTATTTCCCTTTGTCTTTTTCTGTTTTCCTTTTCTCTTTTAAATTCAGGTTTATTTTTTTATCATAAAGCACTTTGGATCAACTACGGTTGTGTTAAATAAAATGTGCCTTGCCTACACTACCAAAAAGCCCATTGACTTCTGGACGATGGAACCAGAAATGCTAAAATGCTAACTCGGTTTTGGTCTACAAAAATACGTCCCCCCTGCAGCACTCTATTGTACAATTGGAACAGATAAAACACAGTTGCTGCGATTAAAAGTGGAAGGTATGGATTACAGTGTTGTTTACACCAAAGGCTCCTTTAACAATGTGTTTTTCCAGCACTGCGCGTTGTAGCCAGTGATGAATGCACAAATGCAACGACCAGAGTTTTGTTCAGCGCAAGCTCACATACCAGGACCAGCACTGTGGTTGTGTCCATCTTTCATTAAAAGTGTGTTTACAAAGCTTGAATGCAATTGTGACAAATAATTATGCCCTACTGACATGATCAGGCACGTCACTGAAAATAAAGAGCCATTTCCCAAAGGTTAGAATACTTCAGAAGGTCAGCAGAGAGCACGGTTCTCCACAACTAAGAACTAGAAATGTAGCAGGCATCTAAATCTATTTTTATTCCAAGTGAACCTGTTGTAGTGTCACTAACAACTTCACTAACATGCGCCAGTTGGTTAGTCAGAGGCTTAGATTAGGTGTTGATCTGTGTCTGTGCAGACAGCCTTATGCTTGATTCATTCATCTTTATTACGTAATAAAAACCCAGATGAAGAAAATGAGTCATTCTGGCACCTTGGTTTCAATGAAAACCAGATTTTGATTAAGAAGGAAGTTCTGAGTTCTGAAATGTACAGTATGTTGTTATAGCACAATCACCTGTTAAACGTCAAAAGATCAATGCAATCTGCAATCTACATGCAATCTGCATTATGTAATCAGTTTCCAGAAATAAACTACTTGTAATCAGATAATAATGCATTTTAAAATATCATAATCAGATTACAGTTACTTTTCTATTGATCACTTGATTACATGTTATTCACACAGCAAATTGGCCGTTACTTGTTCATAATTTATTGACTCTCCCTAATTCTTTTTTTCATTCTAAAAAGCATTTGGATGCTTGTTTTTGTCAACACTGCCTTTTTAATCAGCTCCTGACTAATGCTACATGCACTTATAACAGATATTTCTTTATGCATATTAAACATATTTAATATCATTTATAAATCTGTGCAAGGCTATAAATGAGACTGACGACATTGATTAGATCATTAGTTGAATTTAGTTTTGCCCAATTGTGGATGATACTATTTAAGATGCTAATTAAGTCAATTAACAAACGTGTAAATATTACCTTTATCCCGACACACACCTTCAAGGATCAGGTGAGCAGTTGAACCTGTAAATAACCTATTTCACTAGACAGTGCAGGTCACTGACTGTAAACTATTAAATCCAGTCAAACAAAATTAAATTCAGCACAGCCTTCATTTCTGTCCTCTGCAACACAAAATCTGCTGCTGAGCTCTAATAAAGGTAGCAAAACAGACCGTCTACATCAGTGAAATATTCAGCACGTACAAGAGGAATATGGAATGTCTGATACTCTAAAAAGCTGTATATTCAATGGGTTAAAGTTGCTTATAAGTAGTGAATAAATGCAAATGTTACTGCAGTAAGAGAAGCAGGAGAGAGAGAGAGATGTAGTGTAATTCACTTCAGCACTGAGTAACGCAGAAGTCACTGCGTCTCTATGAACAGCAGAGAGGAACAGTTCGTCTCGTGTTGTTTGTCCAGAGACTCATATGCGGATTTTAGTGTAGAGACATGGACTTCAACTGCAGTTTACATGAAAACAGAAGCATCTGAATGTGATCAGCATCAGCATAATCCACACACACACACACACACACACACACACTCTCTCTCTCTCTC
>NW_015626438.1:16377-18970 GCF_001515625.1 Sinocyclocheilus rhinocerous
GAGGGCTTGTCGACAGAGACTGGGATTCTAATCCAGAACAGCATAACGAGTGCTATGCGAGAGACATGTGAAGTTGTGCTGAGGCGACACCCTATACTGCAGTCTGACGGAGTAAACATGAACTAGAGTGATCTTCTGCAGTTTGATCTCGACACACAGCGCTTCTCTGGTCTGCGGGAATCTGCTTGTATGACACATGACGCTCGACCAACAAGTGAAATGACAAGAGTCGACACAAACAGCAATCGACTGCAATGGGATGAACATTCACACGTGGACTGGGTGCGCAGATGAGCGCTATGTGAATGGTGTTTGATGATATGTGACTCGCACCTCTGTCTCCCTGTGAGAATGCGGGATCCATGTCCAGAGCGACAGTCAAGTCCAGCGGAGCTCGCCCATTCCAGCGTCACAAACACACCAGTCCACAGACGCGGACCGCGACACGACACCCAACGATTCCCCTTTGGCAGATTAAATAATGGAATAATATAATACAATATTAGCGCTTCCTCCTGCAGGAGCGTGAACGCGACGCTCGCGCCTCGGCTGTGTGTGCGAGCCGGAGTGAATCTTGACGTAGTGTTGATTCCTAAACGAATCGATTCATTTGAATGAATCGTTTCGGTCCGAACTGAACTCAGAGCAGTCACCAAACCCACTATTTTTGTTTTACTTAATTGCACCCCCTCCCACCACCCCTAACAATATGTTGAGCAAAATTAATAACTTAATGAATTATTTGGAATGTTTGGAACAGTTCAAAGGAATCGATTCGCTAGAAGGAAGTTAATAAGGAAGAATAAATGATCATCCCCGGTCTCCCCTACTTCCTTCTAGCGAATCGATTCCTTTGAACTGTTCCAAACATTCCAATTAATTCATTAAGTTATTAATTAATAATCATTGATAACACCTTTTGTTTGAGAGTCAGTAACTTAGTGGTTGTTCATGCTCTCTCAAACTTTGATATATTGTAGCCACATTTGTCTACTACAAATAAAACTCACTTGAATTTGTACTACAGTCACAGATTATGTGAGTTAATATCAAATACAAAGACTTCAGTTGTTACAACCTACCCCACTACTAGGGTGAGTTGTAACACTAGCTGGGTATAGATGTAACAATAAGAGCTAATTTGGTTAAATAATATCCACACTTTCCAGATTATGCAAGAACTTTATTGAAGAACAAAGTGAACAATTTAAACTAACAAAAATATTCTGGAACTTTAAATTTAAGACTGTAACAAGTTGCTGTGTATGTGTGTGTGTGTGTGTGTGTGTGTGTGTGTGTGTGTTGTAGTGTATTTCTTTTGGAACTTTAAACTTAACACTATAACAAATTGCTACGTAAAGGTAGAGCTTTTTCGCATTTGGCTCCCAAACTCTGGAATAGCCTTCCTGATAATGTTCGGGGTTCAGACACACTCTCTCTGTTTCTTAAAAACATTAAAAATCTTACTGTTCAAAAACTGCTGACTGGTAGGTTATATAGATTACAGAAATGTTAGAAATAAACAACCAGGTGCAGATATGATGTGAGAGATGAACTGTGCAATGATAACGGGATTTCTGTGACGACTGCTTCAGTGATGGGAACGTGAATAAGTCCTTCCCAGTTTGAATAACTATTTAGTTTTTCTTGCTACTAATATGCAGTCTAATGAGATGCAATGCGTAAAAAGCAATCAACTACCTGATAAATGATTCTTGGCTTGCTTTGTGTGTGTAGCCGCTTCCTCAAACACAATTTTGGGGAAACACGTGTTCTATTAACCAAATTTAATCACTGTTATTACAAAATCAAGAGCAATAATAGCAATACTAGAGCAATAATAATAATATTGCATTCCTACCCTCTAATGAGTTCCTGTTTTTTACACAATATATAAACTTTTTGTAGGCTATTTACATGTCAAGTTAGATGCAGCTTCTGCTCCTCCTTTGCAGTTTTAAGATGTCTTTTATTGATGTTGATAACATTTTATTGGTAACAGTATATAGTAGGGATGAAACGATTTACTCAACTCACGATTCGATTCGATTCACGATTTTTATTTTTATTTTTAACAAAATGAGATTTAAGACAAATTATAAATAAATGTGTCCTTTTATTATTGCTTGGACAAAATTAGGCTTGTTCACACCGGGACGAATATCGCGCACGGTTATCGCCGACGTTTAACGCCTCGTGACTAAACAAAGGGCGCCAACGTGAGAGTGCACACCAACGCGCAAAACGCTAGGAGTAAAAGTGTAATTTAAAAAAAACCGCCTCGGGCTCGTTTTTTTGGTTTAACGCGCCGCGTTAAAAACTGGCCGACCAATGAGATTGGCACTTTTGTTCACGTGCCTGGAGCTGCTGAAGTTACAGTAAAAACACGACTTGGTGGTGCTCAAGCACAAAACGGTCTTGCCGAGCACACATTTATTCCTAACGACAAAGAGGAAGTAAGTAGACCAAGGCTGCGTTCCCCTCCACTTTTAGACACGCACTCGCAAACTTCCCTAAGCACTTCCCCGGAAAAAATGTAAACAATGAACCATAGCTGATTCTAAGTGATCAAGGGCTTAGGACGTTCCAGTTC
>NW_015626439.1:0-932 GCF_001515625.1 Sinocyclocheilus rhinocerous
CAAAGATTCGAATCAGTCACCTCGCTTCAGGTGTTTCATTGTGACTTATGAAGCCTCAAATGTCATCGGTCACGTGATCACGGAGATTTGATACAAGCCCCGACACAGTCTTTCATACCAGTTTGCTTCAATAGAGTAAAACAGGCTTCGGAGCCTCAGTGTCAAATGTCCCATCTCTAATAGACATCACTGAATCAACAGTGAACTGACCTTAACTGGAAAACTGACTCTATTGTCCTCTTGCATTATCAGCACAAGTTTTTCCTGTTTAACACTGTAAAGCTGCTTTGACACAATCTGTATTGTATAAAGTGCTATAGAAATAAAGGTGACTTGACTTGACAATCTGATGATTCACATTGATCTGTAACGATCATGAGAGCTCAGTAAATGCTTTTGTGTTTAATTATTTTGCAGGGAGGAAGAAATCGCAGCACAGAGAGGAATTAGTAATGATTCCAATATTTTATTTTATTTATTTATTTTTTGAATCTCTCAACATTTTACAACAGTATCCAGGTGGTGAAGACAAGAAAAAAAGAAACAAAATCACAATGTCACTTGCACTCGCCATCTGCACTCTCCTCTATCTGCTTCGTCACTTGCAGTCGACACAAATTGTGTGCAAAAACGTGTTGCCAATGGAGACGAGATGCTGTGGTGGTTCTCTTTCATAGGTTCACTTATGCTGTGATAGAGTTTGCTATGGGAACACCTTCGGTGTGATGAATATCTGAAGCCCTTATACCATCACGACATTTTATTGGGCAGTAGCACCTAGCACCGCCGCGAGAATAAATCATGTATATGTTCATAACAGCGTGTTACACACAAATTCATCAGATTTCATCTTCTTCAGGAAGCGGATTATCTGTTGCATTCTGTTGCAGAAAATGCATCGATCTGTGCGACAGGTTCATTTGTGTCGTTTG
>NW_015626440.1:0-1327 GCF_001515625.1 Sinocyclocheilus rhinocerous
AAAAATACAGTAAAAACAGTAAAATTGTGAAATATTATTACAATTGAAAATAACTGGTTTCTATTTTAAAATGTAATTTATTTCTGTGATGCAAAGCTGAATTTTCAGCATCATTACTCCAGTCTTCAGTGTCACATGATCCTTCAGAAATCATAATAATATGCTGATTTGCTGCTCAATAAACATTTCTTATTATTATCAATGTTGAAACATGGATACATTTTTCAGGCTTCTTTTAACAAAGTTCAACAAGAACAGCAATTATTTGAAATAGAAGTCTTTCAGAACATAAAAAAATGTGTTTACTGCCAGTTTTGATTAACACAATTTAAAGTTCTTCAAAAAAAAAAAACCCTTACTAACACTCTTACTAAATTTAATTGTGAACAGAAGTGTATTACTGTACTTGTGCTTATAAATGTTATAGCAGTATCCTTAATGGCTCATATGGGAGTTTATTCCACATGACAGCAAGTATTGCATGCAAATAACACCAATGTTTTTGCCATGTTTACATCTCAACCACACAATCTGAAGCATGCATATAAAAATAGACAACCTCCATTAAGTTTCAGAGAGTTAGAGCTGAGTTAGGAAGATTAGATAAAGCAGGCTTTCTCTCACTTCACAGATGATAGCTCTCATTCTAATGCGTGATCAACATGTCTTCTGACAGCTTGGGAAAACGCTCCATGGTTTCTTAACAGAAGTGCGTTCAGATGGATCAGGTGGCCGGGATGTTTCACATTCCTCCATCTTCACCAGCCTCTAGGGGTTCATTATTGGAACTACAGGGGGCTTGTGTGATGAGTTCAATGATGAACTCAATTAAAAAAGAAAAATAACATGAATATATTATTGAGATGAAAATTCTTATCCAAAGTCCCACTGAAATCCAAAAGTCTTTAAGTAATGTTGACACATCTAATTGATCTAAATGTGGATTTCGTAAGGCCGGCCGTCTGTACTGCACTCATAAAGTGGAGTGTTTGGTCAAACAGATTTTAAAACTGGCCCGGAACGACCTTATTTTATCAAACTGATGTCTAAACTTGATACTAAATCAATCAGTAATTCATTATGCTGATGAAACGATCCATAACTTTTAATGATATCTTTGGGACCTATTCATGAAGGCTTTCATTTACAATATTTTTTATTTTTGCATTATTATTTTGGAGACATAAATCGTTCAGCCCTAATCTCACTTTATTATTTGAGCCAGTGTTACTGTGGGATGTTTAAACAAATGTGTTTAGACTTTTTGGAGGAAAAAACGGAGTGTTTTAACACACACACACACACACACACACACACACACACACAC
>NW_015626441.1:0-198 GCF_001515625.1 Sinocyclocheilus rhinocerous
CAAACACAATTTTGGCACAGCGGCCCAAAAAACAAACAAACAAAAGAAAAGAAAAGAAAAAAATAGTGAGGGGATATTTTAATTGTTTGTTAATAAACTAGTGTTTTCTGAGTCAGTGTCACAAAGATGAATTTGACGAACCTGACTCCCATCTCCTCATTGGACGTGCCTTTAGAGAGAAATGCATCTTTACGGATT
>NW_015626441.1:416-2801 GCF_001515625.1 Sinocyclocheilus rhinocerous
TTTATTTTACAAAAGCACAAGGTTTTGTTGATATTGTGAGTGCACACAAATAAAAGTAGACTTGCAGTTCCGAATGAGGTATACTCTTACCATTTATGAGCAAAAATGACAGCATATTTTTAAGATTCCACTGTTATAAAAAAAATAAAATGTAAGTGATCGAGCTGGCGCCTCCATGTCCTGCAGAGCGCGCTTCAGCTTCCACTCTCCGCACAAACGATAAAAACCTGAATTGAACAAACATAAAATGTTCCAAACATATTTCTAAATTACCTTAACTTAAAGGAACGAAACAAAATAATACCACTTTGCCATTAAAAACCGAAACTGAACTATTTTAATGGCTGCAACAGCAGCTGTGTAATGGGGAAGAGAGAGACTTAATAAAGGAACGAAACAAACTATTACCACTTTGACATTAAAAACTGAAACTGAACTATTTTAATGGCTGCAACAGCAGCTGTGTAATGGGGGGAGAGAGAGAGAGAGAAAAGACACAGGCTCCAGTCGGACTTGGGCTGAGAATTCTGATAAACTGTCGGACAAGGGCAATTCAGGGAAATTCCCTCGTTTCAATTAAAAGTTCCCCTAAGCTCGGCGGGCCCCCAATCTGCCCGGGCCCATATGTACCTGCATACCTAGACGCTACGCCACTGAATATAATCAAAAAACCATGGCAACAAATGCTTTTTTTAAAAGTCAGTGTAAGAAGTTGAAACAACATTCACAGTCAATTTGATTCAACTTGACTCATGTTTAACCGTTGCTTCTTGTCATTGTAGGCTTAGGCTACTTTTTTCCAATACATTTTAATGAATATACAAATTAATAAAATGAATTTTGTTTTTTGTTTTATTACATATTGTTCATTCATTTATTTTTAACACCGCACCCCCAGCACCCCCATTTTTTCGTGGGCGACACTCCAGGGGGTGCTGCAGCACCCTCAGCACCCTTACTTCCCGCGGTAATGGCAGTACATGTTTAAATTAGATTCTCCATATCAACATTTCTGATTTGGTTTCATCATCAGTTTGTTAAATTGCTTTAGAAATGTGACAATGGAATTGAGACCTCAAAATCTCAGTTGAAAAAATTGGAGAAAAAATTTATAATCATTAATATGGCATGAAATAATTAGAGTTGTGGTAAAATAATTATTTTACTGTAATAGTTTTACAATTACACAAACTGTTAAAATAATGTATAGAAATTATTTTGCAATGTGCTTAAGCTTCACATTGACTGAACAACTGAGTGCCCGGAAAAAAATTAAAATAAAAAATATTTATTGTTCAAAAAACCTCATGTTCTGTATGTTTCAGACCATGTCAGGTGAAAAGAAAATTAGACAACATAGTTCTGTCAAAAGGATGCCAAATCTAAATTATCAAAAGACATAGGGAGACCCTGCTAAAACATGAAAGGACATCAGATGGCAAGTAGGTTGCAAGATACAGTGCAGCTTACAGAAATATATGATCTATAATGTACTCACCTAATCAGTTAATTATTATTTCTCAAAAAAAAAAAAAATATTTGGTCAGTTTACTTTTTTATGTCTGACATGTTTTGGTAATCACAAAAATGAGATGGATTAAATAGATTAATAGATTAATCTACACACTACACAACTAAACACAGTATATACTTACAAAATGTACTCTATCACTAGCATGACAAATTAAGTAATTCTGGCTTATTAAAACCAGATATTATTAGACAATAAAGCCAAACCTGAGAACTGGTGTCTCTCTGTGTGTTAATCTGTCCACCTCCTGAAGTCCAGATAGCAAGTGTAAGTTCTCTGCTGGTATTTATATAGAAACGCCTTTATTTAAACAGCACCTGTGTTCCCTGAAATCACATGACATACCTGAAAGTGAATGTATGTGTTTTATTTCATAATCATGCACTAATTTACTTATAATTGTACACAAGTATTGTTGTCAGTGTAAATATTTTTCAGATTCACAACAGATGTGTTTGTGCATAAATTTGTTCTTAACCTGTTCTAATATAAATGAGAAAGAGGATTAACACAGTAATTATAATATCTTCAGATCATCTCCATAAAACTCCACAACCTCTCCTGTACAGCCATTCACCACTTTCTGCATATCTTTAGATCATTAGAGCTTAACATTCAGCCAAATTTGCCAATAAATCAGTTAAAATATGATGAACCATTTTTATATAGTTTTTATTTTATTTACATATGATCAGCTACACTTTTATACAGAGGCTCAGATTGAGCTGCACTGCATAATTTTTATTACTCTGTTAATACACTGTTTTGGATAACAATGTTTATTAATATGTATTTGTAACATTAATATGCGTGTTGTTCACATTCACTGCGATGCTACTGCTTTGTTTTTCTAC
>NW_015626442.1:0-202 GCF_001515625.1 Sinocyclocheilus rhinocerous
TTTCATTACACCAAATACACAAAATAAAGTTCTTTTTAGCAGCATTATATGACCCCTTTAATTCATGTGATGAAGGATTTCGAAAGTGTGACAGTAATCAGTGTTGAGTACTACTGTAAGGTTTACCCTGCCTGGTTTACATGTTTGAAAATTATAAACAGTTGAAAACATTAGAAATTTAGAAAAGTAATCAAATGTAATC
>NW_015626442.1:270-779 GCF_001515625.1 Sinocyclocheilus rhinocerous
CTGAAAAGTTACACTACTTATTACATTTTAAGTAGGGTAACTTGTAATCTGTAACCTATTACATTTCCAAAGTAACCTTCCCAACACTGAGTATAGCAGACTATTACATAAAAATGATTTAAACATCAGTTGTCACTATATCTCTCAATAATGTCTAAGATGACATTTAATGCTTAGTTTTATGAGCAAAACATAACTGCAATGCAATAAAATGAGAGATGAACAAATAAACATTCCTCAAAAACATGCTTTTTCTAAAAAATGATGTATAGATAATTAAGTAAACTTAAGTTGCTTCAGTCCAGTAACTGTTCATCTTGAAATATTAGTAACAATATAAGTTATCCTTACATTTATTTCAGTAAAGATTTCACACAAAAAGACACGTGAAGCACGAGCTGAAGGTGGACGTTTGTACAATTACACTAAAAGAACTTTTACTTGATTAAAAAAAAAAAAGTCTGAACTATCAATCAGACGACAGAAGGCATGGAGCAGATTGTGTGCAA
>NW_015626443.1:0-260 GCF_001515625.1 Sinocyclocheilus rhinocerous
ACGTCAATATTTTTTGAAAATATTTCATGAACATTTTAAACCTTGCACATGTGCAAATCTGCAAAAAAATATGAAGAAATAAAAAAAAATAGGATTTTCTATTTGCTTTTAAACTGTAAACGCTTTTCATTAAGCTGTTTTTTCCATTTTTCAAGTTCTACATTTTCTCCTTAGCTCCATGTTGCAGTAAGTTTTGGGAGTTCATTTTTAGTCCATCTCCTATCCTGAAAAGTCTGTCTTGCAGAGACTGACAAAAATGA
>NW_015626443.1:784-1500 GCF_001515625.1 Sinocyclocheilus rhinocerous
ATTTCTGTATTGCATTAGTTTTTAATATTTCTCATGGGGATTTAATCATTTTTGACTTCTCAGTCTGAGTTAAATCTCTTTTTTGACTCATTTAATACGCCGTAAAAAACCTGCCTAATAATTCTGCACACCTTAATAAGGAGATTTCCAGCCTATTATACAGTATATCCAGACAATTATATATAACTTCTAAATGATTAAATACAAAAATAATAGTAGTTATTAAGACTGATGTGGTTTGGAATTGGTAAAATGTGCTTGGAAAAAAATATGATCAGAATATCAACGTGCCTAATAATTATGCACGCACTGTAAGATGTGCTCCCTTTACACAGAGTGCCGCTATATTGCGAAATCGAAAGTGAAATTGAACAGCAAGCGCTTATTCAAATGCGATTTCAATACCCCACATATTGATAGCGGCTCCCTGATGTGCGAAAATTATGGGGTTAAAGCAAAAAAAATCTTCTGACTGAAAATTTTTCCTCGGCCAAACCCTGTTCCACAGCCATACGCGTCACACCCCCAGTTTAAGAGCAATGTTTTTCTTCTTGTAATTAGGAGCGCTTGTCCTCCTAATTAAAAAAATGTAGGAGCACCTTCTGATCAATAATCAAAAATTCTGATCAAGAATTAGCCTTCATAATACGAGCTGACATTTGACTCAAAGTGATGACTTACAGGAGTATTTTCTTTTTACCTTTGTAAATGCATTT
>NW_015626443.1:2004-2138 GCF_001515625.1 Sinocyclocheilus rhinocerous
GTTACACATGGCTCTATGCTTACTTTTCTTTTTAGGAGCTCTTGTCCTCCTAATTTAAACAATTTAGGAGCACCTTCTGATCAATAATCAAATTCTGATCAAAAATTATCCTTCCTAATACGAGGTGACATTTG
>NW_015626444.1:0-116 GCF_001515625.1 Sinocyclocheilus rhinocerous
AGCACGAAATAAACATGAATATGTGAATGCATGTTGAAAAAAATCGGAACAACTTCGTACAAACGAATGTCTCATGAATCGATCAATCAGAGTTTTAAAAAAAGTCAAAAGAATGA
>NW_015626444.1:239-539 GCF_001515625.1 Sinocyclocheilus rhinocerous
TTATCTTAATTTTAACTTTATTCTTAAAATATTATGACATTAATTTTATTTATTTAGTTATTTTTAAACATGGCACAAAAATGCTGCCGTATAGGGTACTGAATGCAAACACAATTTTGGCACATCAGCCCAAAAAACAAACAAACAAACAAAAAAATTATAATAAAATAAAAGACAAACAAAAAAAGTCAAAAATAGTGAGGGGATATTTGAATTATTTGTTATTGTTATAATTAATAATGTTTTCTGAGTCAGTGTTGACTATCCATCCTCATTGGACGTGCCTTTAGAGAGAAATGC
>NW_015626445.1:0-1132 GCF_001515625.1 Sinocyclocheilus rhinocerous
CTGTCGGGAGAGAGAGAAGCCGCAGCGTGTGAACGCGCCGCCATCCTTTACCTTTACCCTAATATGGTGTAATATCTCATTTGTATTCCCTACCACTAGATGGCAGACATGTAGTACTTCGATTCTAGACCAAAATGATGTCATGTTCCTATTCAAAGTGTTCGAGGAAATAGCAGAGCAAGTAAGCTATCGTGTCATTGATGCGGAAGCAGTTCAGTTCAGAGTGTCTGAGTAAATTGTGAGATTTGTGAGAGAAAATCGCCAAATGGCTAATAAAAAGTTGTACCGTGAGGATGTGTTGCAAATGTTATTCGCCGATTCTGACTCTGAAGGGGAATATTTGCCTTTTGGAAATGACAAACGGTCGTCTAATGATCGTGCTTCTCACCGGTACATGTTTGCAGCGCAATGGTGCCGCCGTGAAAGGCGCGAGTGTTCACGAAGCACAAACAAGTGATCATTTCGACCCTTTGCCCAACGGGGATGGGGGTGGCAGGGCAATATCTATTATTTCCTGAATATTACTGATGAACTGATCAAAAAGTAGGCTACTGTTCACATGCGTTTTACTACTATATAGTATAGTAATATAGTAATAATTTAGTACTTTCTCCTGTTTTATTGTTGGTTTCCTCTTTTCTGAAAATTTGGAATGAGGATAAAAAGACAAAAAAAAAACATGCAAATAAGTTCAAACAACCATTCAATATCTATTATTTCCTGAATATTACTGATGAACTGATCAAAATTAGAAGTACAAAACGAGGATTTGTAAAGAAGAATGTCGGAGGATTTTGATATAAGCCAAGAGGAGACTGGTTTTCGTTTGCTAAAGTAAGGAAACTTTGCTTCTTTTGATCCTGTAAACAAACGTTGGTTTTCACAAGACTCACCGTCGCATGCGCAACGCTGACCCCATACGTCATCTGCCCGGAGCTGCTTCCGTGTACAACTGTTGGCGCAAGCTAGATTAAAGTGATTATTACGTTTTGAATATGGATATTTTTCTTACAAAAACGCATCGATTCACCACAGGAGGCCTTTGTTCTCCCCCCCTCCCGGAGCCGTGTGAGACACTTTTTTTTTGGGATGGGCGATTTTATTTAACTTCTTTTGGACTGATGCATGCAAC
>NW_015626446.1:0-338 GCF_001515625.1 Sinocyclocheilus rhinocerous
TTAGAGATCCATCCGTGCTGGATATATAGGTCCGGGTCGCTAAAGCTCCGAATATGTAATAATGATTGGCGAAGTATTCATGCATTTAAGGGTTAATGGAGGTTTAAAAAAAAAAATAAAGCACATGCAATTAAAATATGTAACTGATCGAACAAAAACAGTGGAGAGCTGACAAAGACAGGTCTCAGAGAGGTGTTTATTACAAATAAAAATGAAAATGAAAGCACATGGAGTTGGCAGAGTGCGAGGGTCGTGGCGGGATGCGGATCCGTCACTCATGGTGCACCTCGGTGTCGGACAAACAAAAGAAGTGAGGAATATTTAACAGCAGCGGTCAC
>NW_015626446.1:12124-14436 GCF_001515625.1 Sinocyclocheilus rhinocerous
GAACAGGCTTGCTCTGCGGTGAGTGATGCGGGCCAAAGAGCCAGGCAGGAGGAGGAGAGGAGAGTAGTTGAATCTGTAAATTGCTTGATAGATGTCTGCCTCCGTTGCGAGTCCTTATCAAGCACTTTACCGATTCAACTACTCTCCTCTCCTCCTCCTGCCTGGCTCTTTGGCCAGCATCACTCACCGCAGAGCAAGCCTGTTCTTGATAAATCTGCTCCTGAAAACGTGGGAAAAACCGACGAGGAAGAAGTTGGAGTGAAGCGATCTTTATATAGGCGGAGCAAAATACTTCATCGCTCCGTCTATAGCGCATTGTGACTGGATGGTTTACGCTGTCTATACAGGAGACAATCCAATGGGCCACTGGCTGCTCGCTGTCCCTGCGTGATGGTCCTTGGCAAAAAAAAAACTTCTGTCGGCCCCTTAAGTGCGTCGGCCCACTGGGAAAATGCCCGGTATGCCCGATTACCAGTCCAGCCCTGCCTTTGGGTTATGAGTCCGACTCTCTAACCATTAGGCCACAAGTTCCAGAGTCGACTTCATATTGTCTAATTAGCTGTCAGCTTTAGCTCTACTGTCAGTTCTCTGCATTTCTGTCATGTTTGCCATCATTTATAGCTACTGTAAGAACAGACTTTTGGAGCAGCTGGAGAAACAAGATGAACACGACTAACATCTTTCAGCGGCACAGAACTACAACTTGTTTAATCATTTTAAACACAAACAGTTTAGGGTTATATACTTGTTCATGACATACATTTCTGTATGTGTGAAGAAGGGTAGTCACTGTACAACATCAGGATGTGATGAGTCACCGTGAGTGCCAACTTTTCTTGTAGCAGTCCTGTGCCTTGCACCCAGTTATTAGCTTAGATTTAAAAATAATTATCTTACTGATTAGCTTAGAAGCTAAAAACAAAGATTTTTCAAAGAGTCAAATAAGTAAAATAATATGGCTACTTTTTTTGTAACCCTTTCCAGCTGTGGTTCACTGTAAACTGAAGGTTTTTGCTGAAAAAAAAAACAACTCATGTTGATAATCACTTCCTGTCACCCTCTTCCTGTTGCTACAGATGCAAAAATAAATAATTTTCCAGACAATACTTCAGAAGAGACAAAACGAGCAACAAGGGTAAGTAAAACAGCATAATTCTGAATTCAACATTAAAAGTAAAAAAAAAACAATGGCAGTGATTTTTAATCAAATTAGTAAAGTCAACACTGCTGTAAATGTAATTGCAGTGCGTCTTTTTAATATGAATATTATTGTTTTGAGAATGTATGCCATTTAAACAAATTATTCACTTTTTTCCCCTTTGTTTTACAAAAGCATAGCTTATGTTTAAATTGTTGAAGTTAAAAATGAAATGTCATTATTATGTTTGCTATGATGGGGATACGTTCAGTTCACTTCTATACAGTAGGAAAGAAATATGATAATGCACTCCAAAATAAATAAATAAAGCCTGTTTTTTAAGAATGACAAATTTCTATAAAAATTATATCAAACAGAATTTAATCATCGTTACATATTATTCATTATGAATTAAGAATTTGAACTGAGTAAAATAAAAAAATCCAGTATTTAAAAAAAAATGCATGAAAGATGTAACGTTTAGTGACTTGACTCAGAGACTATATACACAGACCTCAGACTTGACTCACACTTCAAATGAAATATTTGTGACAAAATTAACTATATATCATAAAATATCATAAAATTGCATTGCACACAACTGAACTGAACCTGTCTCCTCCAGGGTGAGTTTGTGGATATTATTGAAGATTTATTACAGGGATGTGATCAGTGGTGTAGTGGTGCCTGGAGAAGTGGGTATACTCTTAATTTATGCCCCCATTTTTTTAAGCGGCCTAGCAACGGCCTGTGTTATAAACAGTGACATGTAAGAGTCAAGACTAGTCTTGCATATTTAGTTCACCCCAAAATGGGCCAATAGTATTTCCACATTTTCACTTTCTGTAACTTCTGCTACTTGACTTACATAGTATTTCCACGTTTTCACTTTCTGTAACTTATGCTACTTGACTTACTGGAGTAAGGATCATTATGAAATTAATATTAGCCACAAAAGGTGCAGATTTTGCAATAAATAATTAACATGTAAAAAATTACATAGACTGCAACAATTAACATTTAGTCAGAACCTAGTAGACACGCTATTTTGTTTAGTTATCTGTAGGAGAATCATGAAAATTACCAAAAAGAAAAAAAAAGAAAGAAAAAAAAAAATCGTGATCAATTTATCCAGAATTGTGCAGCCTACTCCTATGTTTGACTGACTGTTTCT
>NW_015626446.1:14514-25369 GCF_001515625.1 Sinocyclocheilus rhinocerous
TTCTCTCTCTCTCTTTTTTTTTTTTTTTTGTGACCAGAACAAAGACATTCCAAACCAGAGAAACTAAAAATGTCATCAGACTAACTTACTGTGCTGTGTACAGACCTCCAAAGATGCCCTTTCCAGAGTTATTAGGACTATTTGGGGGCCAATTGACCAAAATGAGTATGGTGACTTCAGTTCCACTGAGCATTTTGTTAGTGGGTATGCAGGCGATGGCTGATGTAAAATTTGCATGTCCGTGCATTTATGAGTGGAATATAACTATAACAATTTTAATCTTCGTTGCTCCTGCTATTGTTGCTTTTGTTATAATGCTATTGTTATTAAGGCCTTGGAAATATAAATGTAAATGTCAATGGAATAAATGGAAACGTGGCTGTTGTGAAAAACAAAACAACAGAGGAGCACCTCAAGGAGGAGACAACCGAGGAGCATCTCAAGGAGGAGACAACCGAGGAGCATCTCAAGGAGGAGACAACCGAGGAGCATCTCAAGGAGGAGACAACGGAGGGGCAGCCCAAGGAGGAGACAACCGAGGAGCATCTCAAGGAGGAGACAACCGAGGAGCATCTCAAGGAGGAGACAACCGAGGAGCATCTCAAGGAGGAGACAACGGAGGAGCATCTCAAGGAGGAGACAACAGAGGAGCATCTCAAGGAGGAGACAACCGTCTGTCTGAAATAAATGAGCTTAATGTAAATTTGAGTTGTGAAAAAGCTGTTTTAGCTTGTTTAGTTCCGAGTCTTGTGTGGATCTGTTTATGTTTCATTGATGGTGATTATCTCGCATGTGGAGCCACATACTGGAATGGACACTATGCCTGTGATAAAGAACTGCATCCAAATTGTTTGAATTGGTGCAAACCCAACGATCTGAGCCAAGGAAAAAAAGACACGGAATATGATGAATACGAAAAAATACAAAATGTGATTGCCATATCAAAGGTAAATATCATATAATTTTTACCCAAATTTATTTATAATATTCTACATATTTTTCTGAACTTCTTAAAGAAAGCTAAATAGTAATTATATACTATTTATACACCTCAGTATTGCTATAAATTAACAGGATGCAGTAATAACATAGAGTGTAAATGATTTTATTAAAATTATTAAGTAGACACTGCCTTATTGGTACAACAAAACCCTCCCATAGCCTACCTACCCCTAAACCTACCCAATTATACATCATTATTAAACACTCGTTAGGCAATTGATTTCCACTTTTCCGATGTGATATGTGATGAAAAAAAAAAGAAGAGCAAGTTCGGCAAAATGCAAATTCGAACTCTTGTCGACCGCATATACCGTATACCACTACAGATGCTGATTAACACTGTCCAACAAGATAAAATGAACATGACACCAGTGTGTTTATTCTCAACATTTTTTCTTTCGATTTTTTTTTCTCTCGAAATTACATTTTTTTTTTCTCAATTTAATTATTTAATTCTCAACATTTTATTTAGACATTTTTCTTGAAATTTGACGAGTTTAATCTCACATTTTTATTATTTTTGTTTTTATTGCTTGGCCCTAATCCTCTTCCGTATAGCAGTCTGGGGATGCTATCGACTTTCTCAATCGCAAAATCCTTCCAGGGCACTGAAACATTTGCACAATGCACCATGAAAACCAAAATGCAAACCATTATTTAATTATATTTCAGCATAAACATACATCACTAGACAGGTAATGAAAATAATCTAGCTAACATTTATAGTTTATTTACAGCTAAAATGTTCCATATGTAACAAGCAAAGTATTTATCATAATGTTTCTTAAATAAAATAAACAAATAATGTCAGAAATACATCAGTTCAGCTATTGTTCATAAATAGTACTAGTACTGATGTTGTACAATGAGGACTTTGTAGTATCGCTGGAAATATAATTTTCAGTGTCCCAAATGTGTAGTGAGCCATGGTCCTTACTGTCCTTTACAGTGCCCGAATTTGTGTACACAATATACTGATTCACAACCTAGCAAGCTAGGCAGCTGATTGAGACGCACCTATATTCTTTGCGACAGCTGATGATGAGATTGGCAGACAACACAATAGCTAAAATTGCAAATTTCTCTGGAATTAAACGTTGGGAACATTTGGGATAATATGTACACAAGTCATCAAAATATATAATATTGTTCAAGTGTTTTTTGTATATTTTAATGCAAAAATCATACATATTGTACCTGGGGTCCAAAGGTGTTTTGGGGCCCTGGAGAAGTTTTGACATGCCCTGACATTTGTGCTTTTTCAGTTGCTTACAAACATTTTAATGGCTAAAGTTTGATAACACTGTAATCTGCACAAACTGGGCTACAATAATATGTGAGCAGCATGTATGTACATGATTGTGTTTTTGAGAAAACAATGTTTATGCATGCGTAGTAGGGGTGTAACGATTCACTCGTTTTCTCGATGCATCGATTACAAACCCTGATCGGTCCTGAAACATGGATTTTTGAATCGTGAATTGTTGATTTCGGACAGTAATCGATTTAAAACGCTAAGAATCAAATGAATCGCGATTTCTATAGCTGTGCAACATCCAAAATATCCAAAACAGCGGCAGGAAACTTGAACAACATTTTGAAGAGACTCATGGGAGTGTGTGCATCACATGGTCTTAACTGTGGTCCAGGTTCCTGTGCAGGCAGTCTGTGTTAAAAGAGCATGTTCGACCATTTAGTGAAGCTGATTACTGTACCCTATATCCAACTTTAGGCATGGAGTCTTTTTTCATTTTTAATTTGTAGCTGCGGCTTAAATGCTAGCTTGGTAAATTTGTTGTCATTTAAGTATTCACTATCACTACTTTCTATAATTAAGGTAGTTGGTACATTATCAGTGTAATAAAGGCCAGCTGGTAGGTGATGTGCAGGTGAACCTCACTCCCCTGATCTCAAGTGGCGCACTAGCAACTAGGTTGTGGTCTTCAGCCTCCTTGTTAGTGTGCCCGCCTCCCATGCCGGTGACCTGTGTTCGAGTCCCGCTCAGAGTGGGTGCGAGTAGTACGAAGGTTACATTAGCGGGTGCGAGGGTTACATTAGCAGTTGCAGTTCAACAAATATCACTTTATATCTCTATGATGATTGGTTGATATACTAATACTGTTGATAAGTGAAATAATGGTGATTGGCTATTTTTACCAACAAAGGCAAAGTCTTTGGATATGAATTTGCCTCTCCCTCCCCTTCTCTATCCCTTCAAACTCGCTTACAGTCGTTTTCTGAACGACTGTAATTACATCAGCAGATTCTGCATGTACAGTGAAGAGCAGCGGTGATTCCAACTTAAGTTCTGTCATGACAATTCTCTGAGAGTTTAGCATGGTAATATATATGGTGATGTTAATGTGTTTGGTCTTGGCGGAATAGATCTGCTACGCTGCTACTGTGGCAGAGCAAGTACAGAGATTTGCGACCACAGACATGCTGCTGTGAGAAATACTGCTGCTACACATATAACATAGATGAAATAACCCCCATGTATAACATACATGAAATCACCCCGTTGCAGATCTATACAGGTGCAGCTGGGGAAGGTGGAGGGCGCTGCAACTGCTACTGCAAGCACTAGCACAGTATTTGAAAGCTGTTGGCCTGCACCATCTAGAGTTTCGTGACAGAACTTTTTATTAATATTTTACAGTGGTGAAATTGCAATCAAGAAATACACATTATGAGACAGGAAATGAAATGAATAACTGAAAATTATATTTTATTTAATCCTTTTCCCATTTTCACCCGAAATGTTTTTTTCTGGAGACTGTGCCTCCCTTTCCTCCCCTCACGAACTGCTACACAAATGTCTGAATTTAATAGTTAAATCTACAAGTGAAAATATACTCAACATATGTATATGAAACAACTGCACAGAAAGTATTGTTTATTTAAATGTTCATTTATTGATATTTGTTAACTGTATATCTATTTTTTTTTTTTTTTTTTTTTTTTAAATTTCCTGTAACTACACTAGCATATTTCTAGCTTAAGTCAGGTTATGCTCTGGCAATTGTCTTCTGCATCATAGCAGTTATTATTGTGAGATATGACTGCTGCAAAAATGGAAAATCAATGTGCTGTGGAAGTACAGATCCAGAAAGACAGAGTCATGGACGGCAAGGTCCAGGTACTGAGAATCAGCCAGAGCAACGCAAGGACAACCCTCAGATAAACAACGCTGAAAATGCAACCGAGCATGACAGACTCGTGAGGACAGGAGTTATAACACCGCCTTGTGAGTGACAGTATCAGTGACATCAAATGACATCAGCTTTTGAGTGCATTGTGACCTTACAAAATTTGGTTGTATCTTTTTGAGTGAGATTTTTAGTGGAAAATATTACTCTCTTTCTCACAAGAGGTCTGGCATACAGCACAAGTCAGGAGTATTTTTGTCCTGATTTTTTCTTTTGTATTTTTATAATTTTTTATAAAAGATGCTTTGCAAGTTGCATAAAGAAATTAATAATATAGTTCATAGAGGTTTGTATGTTACATTTACATTCAATTCCAAAGATTAATTTCCTGTTTGTGATTTTATTTTATTTTTTAATTGAGAGAATTGTTATTTTTTGGGGCTAATTGATTGTTTGTTGTTTTTAACATGAATATGTATAAAACATCTCAGTGCTTATCAAATGTTAAAAGGTGTTTATTTGTTAATTTGGATATGATACTTTACATGCTGTTTACAATTACCTAAACAAATGTACAATTGTATTTAAATTTGACAGCTTTTCTTCTTGTGTTTGGGTTTGAATGATTTGTTCAGGTTAATTTTGGTGGTCAATTTACATCAGCAACATCAATGTATTTTATGCAGAATCCTCCAAAACCAACAATTTAGAACCAGAGGACAATGAGGTGGTGGACCACCTGTCCAAGCAGATCTGCATTAACTGATTTTATGTTTTTGAAAATCTTTTGAATTTTAAGATAAAAATATCTTGTACTCACTTTTCTCTATTTTTCTGCATTTCACTTCCGATCTAGCTTTCTCTTGAAATGTGGCATTGCAGTATTGTTAGTATTGCTATATAATTGCTCATGACGATCCTCATTTCAAGGATAAAAGCATCTGACTAAATGTAAATAGAGGATGTATAATATATTATACAGTATATGGAATATGTTATATTCAATTTTTAAGAATTTTTAGTGTAAAGATCTGGCTTATGACATGTTGCCATTATGTATTATAATGTTGTTTGTTTTCTTTTTGTTGGCCAAACACGATCAAAATGACTTCTGATGAATGTCACTGAATTTAGTTCAATAGAACATGTCTGCATTACCCTAACGAAATGTTCTCAAAAAGAAAGTTATGTAATATGCATGAGTTTCCATTGTCCCTTTCATGTTCCCTGTCTTATTGTTTATGATCAATGTAAACAGATCCTTTTAAATATTTAAAAATAAAGATCTAAAGTGCCATATTAGAGATCTGGGCCCGTATTCACAAAACATTTTATCTTACCACTAAGAGTTCTCCTAAATAGCAGTAAACGTTTTTAGCTAAGAGTTTTCTCTTAAAACCTATTCACAAAGCTGCTGAGACAAACATTTACTAAGGAATAGAGAGAAGTCTTAAGCTAAGAGTAAGGGAGGGGTTGACCTCGTTGCTATGGATGATGTCAGCATGCTTACTAACTATGCACACAGTGATTGGCTGATAGGGGAGGAGTCTCTGTCAGAGATTTATTCATAGAAATATTGTAAAGCGCGATATTATGTTGCCATATTCAATTAAAGGTTTAAAAATAAAAATGTTAAATGCTACATTCAAATAAAAATGTTAAATGTAGGCTAAGTGTCACTAATTAAACAATATAATATACAGTATATGTATATGGTTCAGCTACTTGTCAGCCAGTATGCTTCTCGTAAAAAAATGAGTGAATATGCATATAAACTGCCTTTTAATAAACATAGTAGAATAATCATGGCTGATAGTAAGAAATGCAAACGTAAAAGAAAACCAAACTGGACGCAAGAACTGTTACTTCTTGCCCAACTGGTTAATGAAAACAAGGATATAATCAAAGGAAAATTTGGAGTTGACCAAAGGTGATACTTTTTTAAATGGTTAAAATCGCTTTCAAATATCTGTCCACTGTAGTGGACACCATGCATGCAAGGGTTAAATGTAACTTTTCTAATTTTTTTGGTTATCAGGTATTTGTGAGGTAATGACCAAACTTTCTTCCAGGGAATATCACTTAAAAAAACATTCCAGTTGGAGATTACATAAGGCACAGAAATAGACTCCTCCTGAAATAAAACTCTAATTTTATATAGTTAGTTTATATATAATTTTATTATTTAGCTAAGTAGTTTAAGTCTTTGGTTCTTTTAATTGTGATGATTTTGGCTCACAGTGCACACACAGCAGTGAGTAGTAAACACAGACCCAGAGCAGTATTTATGTATTTTTGTATCTTGGACTGACACTATATACTGGCAGTGGAAGACAAGTTGAGCTAGAATCCTAGTATCCCTGGAACATATTTCATCTTTAAAATACAACCCTGTAAATAGGATTTTTAAGGATGAGAATATATTTGCAACAATTAATGAAATGACTCCAGACTTGACTCGGACTCCTGATGAAAGACTCGAGACTTGACTCTGACTCCAGCTCAAAGACTCGAGACTTGAATTCAGACTCCAGCTTAAAGTGCCCCTATTATGCCATTTTTATGGTTCCTAATATTGTTTTGGGAGTCTCCTACAATAGGATTAGGGATTTTGCCTAGGGGGCAATAGGGATTTCGCCTAGGGCGTCAAATTGGCTAGAAACGGCCCTGGTCGAACACACCTAATGCCGCCGTCGCGCTATAATTGGATATGATCCGTTATGATTGGATGTGATTTGTTCGTGTGATAAATCCCGCCTCTTGTTTTCGTGCAAGCTCTCGGCCTGAATTAAGAAAATGATGGCATTATTCCTCAAAATTAAACATGAAATTGCTTGAAAACGTAATGACTGTCAGTTTTTAGTGAGTATTCAGTTGATGAAATGAAAGATGCATCTTTGTGCCTGTGACAAAGTTTACAGGGCTTTTATGACGATGACCCGAAAATAAGTTGACTATTAATAAGAACAGCTGAACATCAGTTCACAAATAAAAAACGGAGTGTCTATTTACAAGTGCAAATAGCCCGCCTTATTGGCAAAGGCTATTTCCACTAACTCCGCCCATCAACTGTGCCACTGGAGCTGTTATTAGAATAGTATTTTGTAATTCTTTGTAATCACACGATGGTAAAGTACGTGATGTAGTCGTTTTTGAAGCGATCGACCGGGGTTCGAATCGCGTTTTGCCGAACTTTTTTTTCTACTTCTTCAAATCAGATATCACGTCGTTGTTATTGTTATTATTGCATACTGGTTTATAATGTACTACAATACTGAGGTGCAGATAATTGCCACTATCTGCAACAAGTAGTATAAATAGCAGAAAATCCTGCTAGGTATTACAACTATTATTGTAATATCATAATAGAACAATTAAATTAGTTATTTTTATCTCACAATGTGTCAGACAAGAAAATGAAAGTGCCTGTAAAGAACAAAATTATTCTCTTTTTCTTATAGCCTACGTGTATATTTTTTCCTGTGCTTATGAACCATGTAACCATTCATCAAACCTCAATCAACATCATTTAATTTTTTCCTGCAGATATATTGTTATGGTGTGGTCTATCTATCTATCTGTCTGTCTGTCTGTCTTTCTGTCCATCCATCCATCCATCCATCCATGTTATATATTAATGGATCATTATATGTTAATGCCCCCCCAAACGAGGGCCTTGCCTCCCTTCCCCTCCTCTCTCCTCCTACTGAACGTGATCGATTTCGAAAGTGAAAGCGAAAAAAGCTATTGTGTCAGCGAATTACACGCTTACAAGGGCAGAGTTCGTGCCAGGAGTGGCATCGTTTGAGAAAGATGAGAGTGACATCTACTCGCTTCCACGAGGTATGCCATGTTCGTGGACATACATCTGCAGAGAATCTGGCTGAGAGAATTCTCAGGGGGACTGGTCAGACCATGGACATGAGGAGAGGTATTGATATGGAGCCACTCGCTGTTAAAGAGTATTGCACTCTTAAAAACGTGAACTGTTCACCCTGCGGGTTCATTGTACATCCTGATGCTCCATGGCTAGGTAGCTCTCCTGATGGAGTCATCTTTGATCCCTCTGGGAACCCACCATTTGGTCTCCTTGAGGTCAAATGCCCCAATATCCAGAGCTATGTGGACTGCCCCTATCTAAAAACGTCCGGTGGTGCTTTGAAACTCAGGAGGCAGCACAAGTACTACTGGCAAGTTCAAGGTCAGATGCTCTTGACAGGGCTAGAGTGGTGTGATTTTGTCGTTTGTGCTCAGGAAGACATGTTAGTCGAGCGAATTTATAAAGATCTTGATGTAATGCACACCATTAGAGACAGAGCAGATCATTTTTTCTTTTACCACTACATACAGAAGTGTTTGCAGTAAGTCATTCCAATGGCCTTGGGCATAGTATCTTTCAATAAGTTGAATCAGTTTCAATCAGTTCATTAATCAGTTTCAATCAGTTCAGTGAGTTCAGGTGTTATTGTTCATTTTTACAAATCTATACAATATCTGAACTGATCTATTGTTAATTTTTGCGAGTCTATACAGTATTCTAACTGATCTGTTGTTCATGTTAGCAAGTCTATACAAAATGGAAATTGTTACTTAGTATACTGTTATTGTTTTACTGTTACACTGTATGCTGCTGTTGTTCACAGATATTTTTATACTGTTACATAATTGTCAATGTAGACTAGCATACAATAGTACAGATTTTCTTAAAGTGCCCATGGACCATCAGGTTACTGTTGATGGGCTCTGAAAGGGATTTTGTGTACGTATTTATTTATTTGCTGTAATAATTGCGAAGGAATGTTGAAGGTAACTATCATAATAAATGTAATTCATAAATATAACTTATGACTCGACATTCAAATAAATAGAAAAGACACTTGAAAATACTGTATCTTAGTCTTGTCTTTCACCATAGTTGTAAATAAAGATTTGAGCAGGTGGCAGAAGATTGACAGAATTAGAACGGTGTTGCAATTGCAGGTTTAACTATGGCTGCTCTAACAAAGGAAGGAGGTCAAAAGTTGGATGGTAAAATTATTTTTTTAATGAACCAACTGGTCAAGAAGAATGTTAATTATCAGGTATCAGTAATGAAAGAATGTTGGTATGAAATATATTGGTAAGTCAAAAGGCAAGCAAAAAAACATCAGGCCATCATAAAACTACGACGTTTTCTTTGTTGTTTTAGTGAGGGGGCGTGTCTCCCACACAGCTGATGGTTTCTCTTAGTTACCATACAAACCGGAAGCACCCTTGCACGGTATAAAGTATGAGCGGAAATACATTACAATTCTCGTTGCTTAGAGCCCATTGTCTAAATCATAAAACTTCAAAATTCCAAACTTTACATTGATGTATGTAAAGTTTACATGTTAAATGTTTTCCATTCAAAGTGACATAGAATTAGCCAAACACCTGGCCTCGTCTTCTATCACAGCTGATTGGCGGAAAAAAAAAAAAGACCAACACTATTGCGCATGCAGGAATAGCTTTAATCGTATTATATGTCTGCTGCCAAATGTTCCATGAAGAAAAGAGGAGTGTGGTGAAAAGAATGTGTGGTTTTCTATTTTACAAATGGAAAAAAAAGAACACATGGTACACATAGAGCTCTGTGCAGACTCTGGTAGTTGCAAACATCGAAGTGAATTCAAACTAGTTGCAGGTAGGCTGTCATTTATGATTTTATGGCATGATTCAAGAAAAGGCAAATAATCAACAAGTCGATTTTGTCCTTATTAATGCACCACAGCTATTGGCTTGACTTGTAATGGGGGTTTTTTATGCTCTCTGAGGTAGTCAAGTTAGCATGAGGGTGGTGAGAGTTCACATTTTGTTGAAATTAATCATTAAACTATCGTACATTACAGGCCATAAGTCATGACAAATATTTTGAGGTAATGTCAATAATAACAATAAATGAAGATATTGAAGGAAAGTGAAAGTTGGAAGAATAATATGATGATGTCAGGGTGAAAGCAGCAACAACAACAAAAAAAGGGAAAAAAAACTGACACAGACGACAGTGCAGTAATCCAGTTTATTTATTTATTTATTTATTTATTTTCATTTTAATACATTGTACATTGTGTCCTATGTTTACAGGGTTCTTTCCCTTACAATTTAGACTTTTCTTCTCAGAATTGCAAGAAAAATATTTTTTTTTAAAATGTACTCAGAATTCTGTCTTACTTACTCGCAATTCCAATTGTTATTGTTATTATTGCATAGGCCTACTGGATAATAATGTACTACAATACTGAGGTGCAGATAATTGCCACTATCTGCAACAAGTAGATCTATCTATCTATCTATCTATCATCTATCTATCTATCTATCCATCCATCCATCCATCCATCCATGTTATATATTAATGGATCATTATATGTTAAAGGGGTCATATGATGCTTTTTTAAAGATCATTATTTTGTGTATTTGGTGTAACAGAATATGTTGACATGCTTTAATGTTCAAAAAACACATAATTTTTCAAATACTGTATATTATTGTAGGTCCTCTATGCCCCGCCTCTCTCAAACGCTTCGTTTTCTACAAAGTCCCTCCTTCCGACAAGCACAGTCTGCTCTGATTGGCCAGCTGACCCAGTGCATTGTGATTGGACGAACACCGCAAGCACTCGTCGGAAATGTAACGCCCCTTACCATAATCGCGAGCTTCATCTTTCAAAATAAATATAAAGACAG
>NW_015626446.1:28439-30888 GCF_001515625.1 Sinocyclocheilus rhinocerous
TTTATTTATTTATTTATTTATTTATTTTCATTTTAATACATTGTACATTGTGTCCTATGTTTACAGGGTTCTTTCCCTTACAATTTAGACTTTTCTTCTCAGAATTGCAAGAAAAATAATTTTTTTAAAAATGTACTCAGAATTCTGTCTTACTTTTTCGCAATTCCAATTGTTATTGTTATTATTGCATAGGCCTACTGGATAATAATGTACTACAATACTGAGGTGCAGATAATTGCCACTATCTGCAACAAGTAGATCTATCTATCTATCTATCTATCTATCATCTATCTATCTATCTATCCATCCATCCATCCATCCATCCATGTTATATATTAATGGATCATTATATGTTAAAGGGGTCATATGATGCTTTTTTAAAGATCATTATTTTGTGTATTTGGTGTAACAGAATATGTTGACATGCTTTAATGTTCAAAAAACACATAATTTTTCAAATACTGTATATTATTGTAGGTCCTCTATGCCCCGCCTCTCTCAAACGCTTCGTTTTCTACAAAGTCCCTCCTTCCGACAAGCACAGTCTGCTCTGATTGGCCAGCTGACCCAGTGCATTGTGATTGGCCGAACACCGCAAGCACTCGTCGGAAATAGCACATCATTGGCTAAACTAAGGTCTTCTCTTTCCAACAAAAAAAACGAGAATGTTCTCTTAAAGAGACAGTGGCAAGGAAATGAACACAAAGACCATGTTGCCATATGGCCACACCATGCATGTGACTTGTTGGCATTATATGCTGAGTTATCAACAACACAGCACAGAAAGTGAAAGAACAACTGATGCCCAGTTTCTCCGCGAGTTAAATCATACACAATTTGTATTTTTGTACTTTCCACTATGCAGTGTGCTTAATATTTGTAAACTTGCTTAAAAATAACAATACTGTACCATAACACAAATAGTAACATTTTAGCATTGCATGATAAGTGTGAATAGTTTTTTTTGTTGTTGAGAAATTAAACAAGATTATTAGAATCATGAACCAAGATGCCACACAGATTACAAAAATGCTGACATTGCAATCACGAAGTGTTCATGAAGTGAAACCAATTTTTATTTCAGTCACGAGCTCTGCCACTTTATAAAGCAACATTTCCTTTCATTCTTGATTCTCATGATGCTATTGTATGTTCACAGTGACTTATAAAACAGAGGAAATGAGACCAAACTCCAATATCTGTCTCCATTTTTTAAAAGGTAAAAGGCTATAATGCATTGTAAGAATGTAAACTAGTAAATATTAAAATGACAATGTGTTTCCTGCAAAGACGGGTGTTTTTTTTTCCTAATCTAACTTGGAAAGTTAACAGATTGTTGCTGTATTGGTAATTGTTAGTTTTGTTTATTATTGTTAATAGTTGTCCGTTTTAATTATTATGAAATATTTTTTTTGTTACTTAATTGTAATTTATATTTGCAAATATATACAGACATGCATAGGCCGAGTTCTTGTGAAAAAAAAAAATGTAAATAAATAATTGTTATTCTGTTCATTGTAGGAGACCTCTCCAACTTTAAACATTTCCTGAGCATCTGATGCCAGATTATGAGCATTTCCTGAGACATTAAACAAAGAAGATATCACAATATCATCACATTTACCTGTTGTGTGCTGTAAGATGTCTTCAACAAAAAAACTGTTTGAACCATTTAAAAGCGAGCTGGAGAAAAAGGCTCTTTCCACCTCTCTTCCATTGAGCATTTTGTTGATTCCATTGGAAGCTCTGATTGATAAAGATTTTTCATGCCCGTGCAAAGCTGAGCTGAATGCAACCGTATCAAGCCTCATCTTTGCTGCACCTTTTTTTTTTGTTTTAGCTTTAACATGTCTTGCTTTACGGCCAGTTAAACACACTGATCGATGTTCTTTTAAAAACATTTTCAAATTTCCAAATTTCAAAGAATCGTCCTCTAATTGTCCAAATTCCAAAGAATGCTCCTGTAAATGTCCAAATTTTAAACAATGTTTCCAAAAATGTGTAAAATGGAGAGATTTCTTTCTTTGCCTGATTCCACCTTTTGTGTGGATCATTCTTGTGCTCCTTGATGGTGATTATGTTGCCTGTCAGAACACAGACTGGAATGGAGTGTATGTTTCAGATGAGCAGCTACATGTGAAATGGTGTAAACCGACTAAATCAGTTCCAAGAAGAAATGAGACCGAACTACAGGCTCTGACTCTCAGCTTTATTGCCACTTCACAGGTAAGTTGAATACTACAAAATCGTCCTTGTTTCCTCAAAAGAACAAGGACAGTTTGATTCCCTATGATGGGACCCCAATCTGAAACTCTGTTAACTGTCTGACACGTAATTACATTGATTTCCACATAAACCTAATAGAATTTTATTATGTAGCTGTCTTTCACACAGACTAATCAGTAAATCAGTATTGTTTCACTTTTATATAGTATTTAAGTTTATATAT
>NW_015626446.1:31173-38658 GCF_001515625.1 Sinocyclocheilus rhinocerous
TATATACATATTGTAATTTGTGTGTGCATATCTGTGAATAGCTATGAATGAGAATGCAATTGAACCCTATTGCTTCAGTCAGTGTCCCCGTAATAAGTGATGTCACTGAATAAAAGCATCTGCGAAGTGAACACTGTCTAACGCCATTGGTCCTGATCTTATTGTTTTGATTGGCTCATTTATTCATTTCAGAATTGGGGATATGGTCTGCTCCTTGTCTTCAGCTTTGGTATTATAGTCATTGTAGCTTGTGATGTCTGCCGGAGTGAAGAAAAGCCACAAAATGAGGACATGCTGTCACTCTATACATAGATGATATGATGTGTGAATATGTAATGTGTAAGATATCAATCATGTTGTAAAGACAAATTGTTCTATAGAGATCAATAAAGTGTCTATACTGATTTAATTCAGTGATTGATCTTCACTTCACTGTTTAAAATCACACTAATCAACTCGTTTCTACAAGTCCAGTCATCTTGAAACTGATGGCGGACATTAAACAAGTAGCCTCGTGTAGGCTATAGGGAAGTGTTTATGTTTTATTTTTTTATATTAAGTAACATTTCCACAATGTTTTCAATCAGCATTTCGGTAACCACAAAAGTTAAAATGTGGTTAATCAAAGCACATATTTTTACACTGACACAAACAAACACTCACCTGGAAGTAACCAGCAACAGTTTGCTCCTGAAACAAATCTGTTAGTATGATGCATTTTCAAATCATGTAACTCATTAATTATTACTTTATTAAAGATTTACAAAAGTTTATTACAAAAAAAAAGTGTTATGTTCCATTCTTAATCATGACTGAATGTTTGCAACTTATGTAATACGAGTCCCCTCTGTCTCAACATAAAGCCACTAAGGAATAGCTCAAAAGCACAAAAAAATATTGGAAAGCCAAAGCATGTGCAGAACCTATAGGATTTAGCAAGGGGTGTGAAAACTTAAGCACTCTAGTGATTAGCTTAGAGGCTAAAAACTTCTCTGAAGTCTTAGGAAGCAGGTGCTTCATTCACCAATACGTTAAAACTGGAGCTGGATTTGGCATAGTGAGGGCATATAACATAAGCATAATAACTAATTAGGGGTAAAAGCATTATTTGATTATTGATCAATATTAATGCTCAGCTCTCTGGCAAAGAAAATGGTAGGAGCAAAGTGTCTAAGAAAGGAAAAAAAAAAGTGGCTTGTAAAGCAACAATACTGGTCTCTCCATTTTGTTTATTGACAATTGTCTAAATCATAAAACTTCAAAATTCCAAACTTTACATTGATGTATGTAAAGTTTACATGTTAAATGTTTTCCATTCAAAGTGACATAGAATTAGCCAAACACCTGGCCTCGTCTTCTATCACAGCTGATTGGCGGAAAAAAAAAAAAGACCAACACTATTGCGCATGCAGGAATAGCTTTAATCGTATTATATGTCTGCTGCCAAATGTTCCATGAAGAAAAGAGGAGTGTGGTGAAAAGAATGTGTGGTTTTCTATTTTACAAATGGAAAAAAAAAAAGAACACATGGTACACATAGAGCTCTGTGCAGACTCTGGTAGTTGCAAACATCGAAGTGAGTTCAAACTAGTTGCAGGTAGGCTGTCATTTATGATTTTATGGCATGATTCAAGAAAAGGCAAATAATCAACAAGTCGATTTTGTCCTTATTAATGCACAACAGCTATTGGCTTGACTTGTAATGTTTTTTTTTTATGCTCTCTGAGGTAGTCAAGTTAGCATGAGGGTGGTGAGAGTTCACATTTTGTTGAAATTAATCATTAAACTATCGTACATTACAGGCCATAAGTCATGACAAATATTTTGAGGTAATGTCAATAATAACAATAAACGAAGATATTGAAGGAAAGTGAAAGTTGGAAGAATAATATGATGATGTCAGGGTGAAAGCAGCAACAACAAAAAAAAAGGGGGGAAAAAAACTGACACAGACGACAGTGCAGTAATCCAGTTTATTTATTTATTTATTTATTTTCATTTTAATACATTGTACATTGTGTCCTATGTTTACAGGGTTCTTTCCCTTACAATTTAGACTTTTCTTCTCAGAATTGCAAGAAAAATAATCAGAAAAAAAATGTACTCAGAATTCTGACTTACTTTCTCGCAATTCCAAGTTTACATTTTTCAATTCTGAGTTTCCATCCTGCCATTCTGACTTTTTGTCTGAACTTCTGAGTTGTTTCTAACACGAATTAAAAACATTATGTGACTTTTTATGTCATAATTGCGAGAAAGAAAGTCATAATTGCGATATATAAACTGAGAATTCTGAATTTCTTTCTTGCAAAAGAAAGGGAAAGACTTGAGGAGGTCAAAGCATGTATTGCCTTTTCAAGGTTTTTAATTGTCAGACACGATTTCATCTTGGCTACAAATAAGATGAGAAAAGAAAAAGAAAAGAGAGAACATTTGAAGTCTATTAACCTATACAGATCTTTTAAATACACAGATATACAACTCTACTGTAGATTCACCATATTCATTATTGTTGTGCTAAATGTTCCTTGCACCATTGATATGTTCAAGACATATTAATTCATTCTGCTGATATGAATAATAACTATCTTCTTCAATAAAGTGAATCTGTCCAGAATATAAAGAACTTGTGAACGGCACTACAGACTATATGAGACAGAAGCAGCCCAAATTATTTCAGATGATGTCATTGCTACAGAAATCCTGTAAACGTTTGTTGCCTTCTGCTCTGTTACACTGAGCATTTTGTTATTTGGATTTCTGACTGTGATGAATTGTAACTTCACATGCCGGTGTAGATCTGATCAGAATACAACACTAACAGTGTCCATCTTCATTGGACCTGCTTTTTGCCTTGGTTATAATGTTCCACATTTTAAGGCCTCTTAGATATGGATGGTTTCATTGCCCTGAAGAAACATATGATGGTACTCACAGAACTGTCCTAAAGCGCTCATATCTCGCCTGATTCAATCTGTAATGTGGATCTTCATGTTGTTACTTGATGGTGATTATGTTGCTTGTGCCATAACAGAATGGAAGGGAGTTTATGTTCATGATTTTGAGTTAAACAAGTCATGGTGTAAACCTATCGAAGGGATGTGAAATGAGACCGAGCTACGAGATTTGATCCGCAGATATATTCATCAGTCTCAGGTAAGTAGCATGAATTACATCTGACGTACAAAAAACACAACATACATCCAACTATTGTTTTTTTGTTCTTCATCTTTCAGTATGCAGGTTATGTTCACTGTCTTTAGTGCCTTGCTGCTTGCCGTCGTGGGTATTTATGACTGCTGTATTATGTGATCACTGCCCAAGTCGACTGTTGTTATTCTGCAGAGGAATAGAGAGAAATGGTGAAGCAAGTGACCAAGGACAGGATGATGTAGAGCTCAGCCCCACCTCCACCATCAGTACACACCCACTTGTTGCTTTTTCAAAAAGAGAATAAACAGATTAATTTTCTTAATTCTCTTTAGAGAGAGAGAGAGAGAGAGATAAAGACTTCAGAAGGTCCTTTAATTTTCCATTACAAATTATTTAAATACAACCATTCCACAAAAATTTTACAATTTTCCAAGCACAAAATCAATATAAATATTTACTTAAGTTTGAACCCATCTAAAAAGATATTTACTTTAAAACATCCAAAAACATCAGGTTCACATAAACAACCATCAGCTCCCCAGAAATGATAAAAATACATCACATTATTTGTGAGATTATAAAAAGCATATTAAAAAGTTAGTCTTCTTTTAACAAAAAAATTAGCCATAAGAACAAGATCTGTTTCAACCCCCTTTTTCTTCCACTTTATTTTTCTTAGTACCCCAAATTGCTAATTTAGTAATACGAGTCAAAAGTGACTCTTTTTGATGGTAATGAATGTGGTAGAATGGGAGTGAGAACGGCGTCAAGTATGATTCCCCTCTGAACTAACTCATTGGTTTTTTCTATTGTACTCAAAAAGATAACAATAGCGCTGTTCATCCTAGAGGCAGACAATACAATTGTGTGTCCCACAATTTCCCCCAGAGCTAAACAGCAACTCTCCACACTCACTGTAGAGTCCACTTTTACACCGTGACGACGTGTGACTGAACTCAAATCCCGCGCACCTGCACCCACCATGCTTCCCAAACGCCCAAAACCCCACCCCCCTACAAAACAAAACCCCAAACTGTGCTTAAACTACGGAAAAAAAAACTAAACTCAAGCACGAGAGTCGCCACTCATGCTCACTCACAACGCCCCACTCACTCCCAGCATGCACTCCACAAGAGAGAGAGAGAAAGAGAGAGAGAGAGAGAGACCAACATTTTACCTTGTCTTTTTTTTTGTTCCAATAACCCAACAAAGCAGCACTATAAGATTGAGTGTACATATATGCTGTATGCTGTCATGTACCATGATATGGGATAATGCTGTTTGTTTTAATTTTGTTGGACAAACACGATCTAATTTAGTTCTGATGAATGTCATTGAATTTAGTTCAATGGAGCGTTTTTGAATGACTCCCAATCTAAAAGAATGAAGTTGACTCCCGTTCGCATGAATGGTTTCCATTGTTCTTTTTCAATGTTCCTTGTCTCATAGTTTATAATTAATGAACATGTAAATAGTTAATAATAAAGATCCTGAGTTGCTGTATATGAGATTCGCTGTTACACATTGTTCCGTGAACAGATATAGATGATCTATTCTATTTAAAAGGTCTCAGTCCTTTAGTGGGTCTGAAGTAAGCCGGTTTCTTGTTGTCCAAGAAAGATGGTGTTTCTTGAGTTGTTTTCGAACAATTCCAATAAACCAGAAAGAAATACAGCTTCTTTTAGTGCACTGCATTTTAGCTTTGCATTGATTGGTCTGGAGAAGTTGATGGATCGGGAATTTTCATGCCCATGTAACCCTGGGTTCAACATGGCGCTGATAAGTTTCATCTTTCTTGGACCTGCTCTTCTAGCTCTGACTATGATGATGTTCATCCAAAGACCCTGCAGACGTTCGTCTTCTCATTGTGCTGGGATATTTTTATTTAGTCTGATTCCATCTGCATTGTGGATGTTTCTGTTGCTGTTTGAGGGTGAATATGTTGCGTGTGGCGTGGCGCACTGGGAAGGAGATTACATCTTGGATGAAGAGCTCCAGATTAAATGGTGCAAACCCACTGGAGTAAGGGACGGCAAAGTGAACGGAACAGAACTGCTGGAACTGACCGAAAAAATAATTTTCTACTCAAGAGTGAGTCTACTGTACAACTTTTTTTGTCAACTTTATATATATCATATTTATAATCTTATTGTGTGTGTGTGTGTTTTATTAGTTTTCAGCTTTAGTTCTGCTCACATTCCTCGCTGTTGTTGTCATTGCTGCTGTGAGCTTTTGGGATTGCAGAACGAGATGTCTTGAGCATCAGGAAAAGCAGGATAAACCAGCACAACTATCAGAATCATCCATCTACGGTTCAGAGGTTGAACTACAGCGAGCTGCCTGAACTCATCAGGGTGATCTGCGTACAAATCCACCTAGATTAAGACTGTTACAGGGAACAGCTTGAATGATGGGTCATTTCTAGGGTGACGTCTGCTGATTTGACAAAACTATCTGGATTTACTGCATTTGTACCTGATGAATTGTTCGCTAGCGCATCTCTGTGGTTTGCTGTATTGTCTTGGTGTACATATATATATGTTCAGTTGAATTCGACCTTCTAGCTGTGTTAAGTAAAATGTATGATAATAGTGTGTATGTGGAATATAATAATTAAAACAATGTAAACCCAATCGTTGTTTTAAAATATACAACGTCTTAATGTTACTCACAAAGTAATGTGACTCACTCAGAAAAATGTACTTTCTGAATGGTTTAAAATGCTATTTAATATATTGAATTCTTTTAAACTTGACTTAAAAGCTATTTGTATCATATGCCTGTAGTAAAGAGTAAAATTAAGGTGAAACTACAATCTTTCACAGCGATGACTGAAATGCATTTTTACTGGAAAAGAAAAGGAAATCAATTTAACCTTCTCCTCTAGCAGTTTAATTCATATGGTAAACAAGTTTTAAAAGTGGAAACAACTTGGAAAAACATTAACAAATCTATAACACACACACACACAGGTTTGTTTTTGTGGACGTCTGCTGATTTGACAAAACTATCTGGATTTACTGCATTTGTACCTGATGAATTGTTCGCTAGCGCATCTCTGTGGTTTGCTGTATTGTCTTGGTGTAACTATATATATGTTCAATTGAATTCGACTTTCTAGCTGTAAGTAAAATGTATGATGTATAGGAAATGAAATATAATGAAATATAATAATTAAAACAATGTAAACCCAATCGTTGTTTTAAAATATACAACGTCTTAATGTTACTCACAAAGTAATGTGACTCACTCAGAAAAATGTACTTTCTGAATGGTTTAAAATGCTGTTTAATATATTGAATTCTTTTAAACTTGACTTAAAAGCTATTTGTATCATATGCCTGTAGTAAAGAGTAAAATTAAGGTGAAACTACAATCTTTCACAGCGATGACTGAAATGCATTTTTACTGGAAAAGAAAAGGAAATCAATTTAACCTTCTCCTCTAGCAGTTTAATTCATATGGTAAACAAGTTTTAAAAGTGGAAACAACTTGGAAAAACATTAACAAATCTATAACACACACACACACAGGTTTGTTTTTGTGAAAAGTGGGGACATCCCATAGGCGTAATGGTTTTTATACTGTACAAACTGTATGTGCTATTGCCCTACACCAACCCTACCCCTAAACCTACCCCTCACAGGAAACTTTGTGCTATTTCAGATTTTCAATACACTCCATTCTGTGTGATTTATATGCGTTTTGAAAAGTGGGGACATGGGGTAATGTCCTGAAAAGTCACCTTCTCCTTGTAATACCTGTCATACCCTTGTCATTGTACAAATTTATGTCCTCATTTGTCACAAAAACACGCACACAACATCAAACTGTTAACCATCTCAAAGAAGTAACAAACTCATAAAAAATGCAAATGCATTTCAGATTTTTTCATAAGAGCATGAATTCTCACACTGCCTATTCAAATGTACTATGATTCTCAAAATACACAGGGTGGCGATCGCTCATGTTGTATTTAGACAGAAATCTGAAGCCTGTTGTTGCGCAATGTGACGTTTATACCGGTTTGCTTCTCCCCAGATTCTGAATGCACAAATCAGTATTAGTAATTGAGATTGACAGAATCGACTGACCAATCACAAGTACCGGAAGAGTGAAAGTAAAAATGTGGAAAAAAAGGAAAAAGAACCTACAACACTTACCTGTTTGCGACACTATTATCACCTGTCAGAAGTGTAAAGAGTACCTAAAAACCATACTTGAGTAAAAGTACAGATACTAAAGTCCCAGGGCAAGACACAGAAAGCATGACACAAAAACAAGAACGAGTTGATTTGTGAGGAGAGCAATCACGTTTATTTTCTAAAACCA
>NW_015626447.1:0-1678 GCF_001515625.1 Sinocyclocheilus rhinocerous
CCTCATTCCACGTTTCCTCGCTTCGTTGCAGCCATGAATTAACGGACGGAAGTTCTGATGGTTCCCCGGACCATGGAAATAATGGGGGTTGGAAACCCAGGACACATTGGAATGGGGTGATACCTGTCGCAGGTTTGCGGAGTGAATTCTGTGCATACTCGGCCCATAGTAAGTAGCGGCTCCAGTCGGTCTGATTGCGATGGCAGTATGATCGGAGGAAACGAGTGAGTTCTTGATTGAGACGTTCCACCTGACCGTTCGACTGTGGGTGATACCCGGAGGTGAGACTGACGTTGATGTTGAGCTGTTGGCAGAAGGCTGACCAGACTCGGGAGGTGAACTGAGGACCCCGATCAGAGACCACGTCCTCAGGAAGGCCGTAAAACCTGAACGCGTAGTTGCAGAGGACCTCGGCTGTCTCAAGAGCAGTGGGTAGTTTGGTTAGAGGAATCAGGCGGCAGGCCTGGGAAAAGCGATCGATAACAGTGAGAATGGTAGTGTGACCCTGTGAGGCAGGCAGATCTGTTATGAAGTCGATGGCTATGTGGGACCAGGGGCGTTGTGGGATGGGTAATGGTTGTAGGAGACCAGCAGGCAGTTGATGAGGGGATTTGGTTATGTTGCAAGTTGCACAGTCTCTGATGAAGGTGATTGTACTCTGCTTGTAAAGTGGGCCACCAGAAGCGATTATTTAATAACTGAAGGGTTGCTGCTATACCTGGGTGTCCGGAGCCGGGAGTTGAATGAACTAGCTGAATGACTCCTTGTCATAGAGCTTGCAGTACATATGTGAGATTAGGTGGGGTTTCGGCTGGAGGTGGTTCGGTGCCCTGAGCGTCTGTGATCTCAGTCATGATGTCCCATTGTACGGGTGCAAGAATGATGGTAGACGGAATGATGGATTCCTGACTGGGAGACAGTGTGGATAATTCGTAGAGTCGAGATAGAGCATCCGCCTTAGTGTTTTGAGAGCCTGGACGGTAGGTTATTGTGAAGTTGAATCTGGTGAAGAACAGTGACCATCTTGCCTGTCTGTGATTGAGTCTTTTGGCTGATTTCAGATATTCCAGATTGCGGTGATCGGTGAGTACAGTAAAGGGGTGTTTGGCTCCCTCGAGCCAGTGACGCCACTCCTCAAAGGCGACCTTCATGGCAAGAAGCTCTCATTTGCCCACATCGTAGTTCTGCTCGGTGGGATTGAGTTTGCGGGAAAATAAAGGCGCAGGGATATAACTTTTTATGGTTACCATGTCGTTGAGAGAGAACTGCACCAATGCCCGTGCTGGATGCGTCCACCTCCACAATGAACTCTCGTTCTGGGTCGGGATGGTGCAAGATGGGTGCGGTTGGAAATCTCTCCTTGAGGGTCTGGAAGGCTGAACGGGCTGCTGAGGACCATTCGAGGCGTTGACAACCCCTCTTAACCCCTTCCTTGGCGTAGAGCTAACAGCTGCTCACCTGCCTCCTTTCCCTCAGCGGGATGTTCGAACACTTCCTTAAACCGCTGGATGAAGGCCGAGAAGGAAGGGAAGACAGTCTGATTCTCACTCCACACCGCGGTAGCCCACTCCAACGGACGACGGCTCGTACCTTCTGGTCCTCCATGGCTACCCCTCCTGAACTGATCACGTACCCGAGGAATGATACTGTCTCCTGATGAAACTCACACTTCTCGGCT
>NW_015626448.1:0-8183 GCF_001515625.1 Sinocyclocheilus rhinocerous
TTTCCTATGAATTAATTAGAGAAGAGTCCATTTTTATGGGCATTACGTGTCTGTTTTAGAGAGACTTGAATAAGAGTTGCTCTGCCCGCATACTTTTAGGTCGTAAAAGTTTATCTGATCTGGCTGAGGGGTCCTGGTTGCCATGGTAACCAGGGGCCTGGTGTCGTTCACAGACATCCTGGCACCCAGTATGTTTATTGGGTGAGGGGTCTGTGACTATTTGTTAATCTAATTAATAATTGAATTGTTAAATCTAATGAAAAATTGTGTGTCTGATTGGTCCAAATGCTACAAAGGTGTTCAGTCAGATTCTTTGGAGGTTGTTAAGGGAGTCCCACAAGGATCTGTGTTGGGGCCGTTATTATTTATATATATATATATATATAAAACCTGCCTTGATTTTAATATTGATAATGCAAGGTTTCATTTATATGCAGACGATACTATGGTTTATTGCTCTGCCCCTTCTAACCAACATTGTCAGAGTACAAATATTTGGGTATTATTATTGATTATTATTATTAACACACTACGTTTTGGTTCACACATTTAAAAATTAAAGAAAAAGTTAGGGTTTTACTCTAGAAATACGTTGTGTTTTTCATGTGAGGAAAAAATTTGTGTCCTCAACTTTTCTACCAGTTCTCGATTATGGGGATGTAGTCTATCAGCATGCCCCCCTTACCTTCTCGTCTCCTCGGATGCTTTGTACCATGCTGCTCTGAGATTTATAACTGATTGTAAATATTCAACTCATCATTGTGAACTATACAAAAGATTGGCATGGCCTTCTTTGAGTATTCAGAGAAAAATGCATTGGTATCTGTTGATATATACAGCCATAATGGGTTATTTGCCATTTTATCTCTGTTATTTCCTTCAAATGGCTTCATCTGGCAATTACTCATTATGTTCTCAATCAAATTATAATCTCTGTGTGCCCCTTGTCAGAACTGAGCTTGGTAAAACCTCTTTTAAATATGCCGCCATTTCAGATTGGAATTTTCTCCAAAAGGAGATGAAGTTACAAAACTTGGTTTCTTAAAATTACTTTAAGTTTTTATTACATAATCTAGAGAGCGAGTTAGTGGTGCGTAATTGTTTTTAATCGGTTATATGCTGGTATGCTGGTTTTTGTATTGTATGTTGTAACTGCGTTGTTTATTTGTATATGCAAACTTGGCTGCCTAAAATTGGCAAGGACACTTTTGCAAAAGAGATTTTAATCTCAGTGAGTCTTTTTTCCTGGTTAAATAAAGGTAATATATGTGACCCTGGACCACAAAACAAAGTCATAAGTAGCACAGGTATATTTGTAGCAATAACCAACAATACATTGTATGGGTCAAAATTATTAATGTTTCTTTTATACCAAAAATCATTAGGATATTAAGTAAAGATCATGTTCCATGAAGATATTTTGTAAATTTCCTATGGTAAATATATCAAAACTTAATTTTTGATTAGTAATATGCATTGCTAAGAACTTCATTTGGACAACTTTAAAGGCGATTTTAAAGGCGATCAATGAATTTTCAGTTTTCTCTGAAAATAAATGCATTGCACTGCTGTGTGAAATTAAGAATGTTAAGGAATATTAATTTTGTATAATGGTGTGTGTTAATGAAAGAATTAATAGACTCCTTTAAACAATAAGAGTGGTGTAACAATACTTTCGCTGGTATCGTACCATGAGATATAATGTATTGTGATGGCTCTAATACAAAGTGTTATTTCTATGTAATATAATTTCTTGTGAGACTCTATTTTGAATCTGACTGTACACTATCAGCTTCTAGTTCAAAATGATGAATATGATAAACAATAAGTTCTACTGGCAAAGAAACCTGGATCTTAAGATAAATCGAACTGAATTGAAGTGTGTAGCTGTAACATATCCATGCGAGAGAAGAGCGTGCTAACATGTCACGTTACAGTAGTTGCTTGCTTAAACAAAAACAGGGCCAGCAGTAAGACGAGTGAATGAAGCCAGGCTACTCACCCCGGCTCTCGTACATGCTCCTGGACTGCGCCCAGATCTTGAAGGGGTCTGGTTTCTTCTGGAGCGTCCCATTGGCTGCAGAGGTGTCAAAGGCGGGCAGGACGGGCAGCGGCTGGGTGGGAGGAGGTGGCACTGGCGGAGGGCCCCCCAGGGTGTCAGTGGGCACGATGGGCTGTGGTCGGCCGGGCGAGTTGGTGTGTGTGCTGCGGTGACTGCATATGCTGTGCTGAGAGCTGCCCTGACTGTCCTTCCTTTCCAACTGCTGAGAGACACAGAGATGTACAGGTTTAAGGCCATTGCACACTGAGTCCGAAATTTTCACACATTGAAAAATAAATACAAGCCTCACGTTGTGTCAATCACGTTTACACACTGCCTCCGAAACTTTCGCCAATCATAAAAAAAATCCGATCGGGTTTGATTTTCTGCGTTTTTCGCATCCATAGCAAGCATTTTGAGAGGTGTTTTGACAATTCAGAGCCACCGTACAAGCAAACGCCAAAATATAGAATGCCGATTGTCAAGTTGATCCACTTCGTCTCGCAGCACAAAGCTCTGTAAAGATCCTTGCACACGAGTTCACGGAAATTGGTGGTCTTCTTTTTAATATGTGGCTCTAGTATCGCTAGCAAAGCATCAAACTGAGTCACCGACATCCTGAAGTAAACTTTGAATCGCCCGGGATAATCCCGCTGCTCCTTAATAAGGAGGGGGAACTCTCCTTCCTCTCTATATCTCAGGATTGGATGGACCCAATATTTCCTTTCTTTTTCTCTTTTTAAGAAGCAAGAGGACAACAAAATCATCCTCACTGCTTGAAGACTACATTTAGTACTGTTTTGCACATTTTTTCGCAATGGAATAATTAATACGCATCGGACTCAGTGTGCAAGGTTTCTGTGCATGACGAATTTTAAGGATTATGTATACGAAAAACGCAGAGAGTGCAGTGGCACGACTAGTTGACTTCTGAATCTCTGGTCAGAATTTACCCACTCTCATGTTATTTCACACTAGCATGATTGTTTTTTTTCCCACAGTGGAACATACAGGGCACTGCCACACCGCCGAGGACAAACACCTCCCAACACTACAGTAAAGTAGTTTATACAAAGTCTTCTGAAGCCATATGACACTTTTGTATGAGAAACAGATCAGAAATTAACTTCACAGACAGTTGCCTTTGTCGCAGTGGAGAATCTCATTCACGCTTGTGTTTTTTAGGACGTCACAGTTGGTCTCACAGTGTTTGTTGTTAATTAAGTCAAACCGGTGGGATGTGTCTAAAGCAGTGTCAAACATGGGCGGAGCTTGCGGGGGGCGGGGAGCCTGGCCCCCCCTAACGATTGAAAGATTTTACAAAATAGTTGTTAATTAATAATGTTTTCAACTAAAAAGTAAATATACACATAATGTAGTTTTTATATATATTTTAAATTGTTATTTTGTAAAAAAAAAAATCTAATTAAAAAAATCTAACTCACTAATGGCTTCCCCAATGTCATTTGCATAAGAAGTTGTCACGTGACAAATCTGCATTTTGGCGGACAATAGCCTGCTTGCCTGTTGCATGGCGTACATGGATATTTAGCATTTTTTTACAACATAAAACAACTGCAGTGGAATCTGGACCTAACCAAAATACCAATACCAAAAACCTTGACGACTCCAGACCCGGACAGCCTCATAAAGGTGATCCGCAGGACGCTCGTTTTAGCAGCACAGTGTTTTACATCTATGTCAGGAAAAGGGCCATTTACATCCAAATGTAATTTAATGCACACAGAATAAAATCTAAAAAATAGATTTCAGAATATAAACTGCTTAATCGGCCATTTTCAGTAAGATTCAACGTTACTAAATATGTCTGTGTGCCTGCTTTTGTGCGTTTAACTTGAATCATGTCTAACAGACATCTGTTTTAAAGTAGTGGGTAATTCAATCATTGATTTGCTTAAAGTCTACTTTGCGATTCTGTTGGCAAACATGTTTATAGCGCATTTTATTAGACGTGTTTATTGTTACTGCAGCAAAAATAGACAGTGCAGCATTGACAAGTAATTTGCGTGCAATGTATCTGGTTGCCATGGCAACCTCACGGCTTGCTGCTGCTCTATGTAATCATAGTAAAACCGCTTAAATGGTACACGGAGTGTGAATTTGTACGTTTACTACAGAAATGCTAAAATGTATTTAAAAGTTTGACTGACCAAATCGACTGGCTTGGTTTGGCCCCCCAAGCTCAAAACGTCAAGATACGCCTATGGTGGCAAATGTACACTATCCATTGACAAAGTGATGGCAGATTGTGGAACAGATACATTTCTATTAATGAGGCACTGCTGCCACTGCTTAATGAGCACCTGACGACAAAACTCTGGAACTGCAGATTAATCAGCCTGATCGATATATTGTTCTGATTGTGGATGAGTGATTGAGAGATACTGGGTTTGACCTAGAAAGAAAGAATAATATGTGAAGAGAGAAAGAAAAGGAAAGAAACTGGAATTTGGTGCAAGTGAGGGGATCGAATGAGAAACGAACAAAAAAGAGGCCAGGCCTAAAAATAGACAGTTCATGGAGAGAATGGATAGAGAAGAGCAACACAATCCCACAGAGTCGATACGTTGAGTGTGTGCCTACAATTCAAGCACACAACACTCTTTCAGCCACTATTACACACACACACACACGCACGCACGAATGCACACACAAACACACACGCACAGTGCAAAGAGTTTGCTGCAAAGCCAATTCTTGTCCTGATCTTATAAATTATTCACATTTCTTATGAGATACTTAGAATCTCATTCACCTGACATGATAATGATTATTAAATGCTGATAACAACTAGATTATTACACTCCCAGATAAAAACATGAGCAGAGCTTTTTCATGCTAATGCCGCTTCTTCCACATTGCTCGAGTGTTGTGGGCGGCTGTCAGTACATTGCTGTGCGGTTGCTATGGTGTGGTGTTGTTTATAGTGCAGTGCTATTGGGGTACAGGGATGTATGGGTTGGATTCAGGGCATAATTACATGCACAACAGCGGCAAAGTGAAAAGCTAAGCAAGCATAAACAATCATGAAGCATGGTCATTATTTGACATATCAAGTTTCAATGCAATATGCAGTAGCCTTGCCAAGATATTGCAGAAAACACTATGCTGTACCTTTACGTCAGCTTTATATTATATGATAACAGTTTGAGACATCAGAACGTTTTTGTAACTTCTTGCCAGCATGCTCCAATGACGATCTGTGTGTATATAGACTGGACAAACATCTAACACCGGTTCCTAACCAGACGTGACGTGACAAGATTCCAGCGACAAGCAATTTGTCTGTCCAGACCACACGCAACACGGCTATGTGACGTGACAGAATCAATCAAATATCACATCCAATCAGAAGCGCGTGTGGGCGAAGCTTCTCTGTAAGCGCACTGCACTCGATAAGTTAATCTAATTCATGAATATTAAACCTTTTTAACAGTATTAAAGGTACTGAGTGATTGACTCCATCTTAATGAATTCACTTGTTGGTTTGCATTGAGCTCACAGCTTTAACGTACATGTTTGCTTTATTTTCAAGATCTAAGGTAAACTACTGTTGCCTTCAGTATGGCTATAAAGGTCACGCAAAATGATATTTAAACTCACATTAGCCACTTTTAACACTACATAAAGCACATAATCAATACCTGAGATTATTACTGTCATAGTTCGTATGTTGTAACTTGGAAAAGATACCGTTATCGTATGTCATGTTGTGCATGGTCTAACAATGGATTGAATGGTCAAGGAAGAGTTAAAAAAGTGTTTGACATCAAATGGCATACAGACTAAACAGCCAACTGTGAAAAGGGATCTAAGGAATAGAAGCAAGATGGCCAATGAATTTACCAACAGGGGACCCACAGCTCTGCACATTTTGCGTGTCTCCCTCATTTAACAGCCCTGATTCAGATCATCAGCTCGTTAGGAGAGACTCGAACTCAACTGAGTGTGTCAGATAAGAGAGACATACAGAATGAGCAGAGCACTGGGTCTCCAAGAACCACTGTACTAAATGGTTCTTTAATACTGGGATTTCCAATCATTTGGGTGGTTTTCCAAAGAACAGCACCCACCAATACCACAACTTACATCTTAAATGCATTGTTTGAAGTTACTGTGTTGTACATTTTTCTAAACAGGCATTCATTTTCACATATCAGCTCAACAGATGAGACACAAAGACTAAACTGAAAGTGCAACAATTTGATTGCAACAGACTTTGTCTATACTGATGTGCTGAGGTGAGAAATGAAAGGGAAGTTGTCTTACCAGCACTTTGGGGCTTCTCTTGGGCTGCAGGACTCCTGTGAGACAGCGGCAGAGAGAAAGAGAAATCATCACCTTCATATCACACACTCACACTCACACACACACACACGGATCCTCATATCAGAGCAGAGCCTCCGTCTGAGCGCTGGAGTGCATGTGTGTGTGTGTTCATGCATCAGCTGCTGCTGAGGATCCTGCTCCACCCACCCATGAGAGTGTGTGTGTGTGTGCGTCTCTGATTCACACACGTGCACACACACATCATTATCACAGACCTACAATGTCCATTTACACTGATAATCCAGTGAGACTCATGTCACACACATCTTCTACATGCTGTGAATGAATATAAATAGTGTAAAATCATGTAATATTTACACATAAGAATCATTATGTCTCCGTTTAATTAGCATTCATGAAATTCATGTGGTTTAAAAAGTATACATGTATTTGAATGTGTTGTACTTTTCTACCCAGAGAGTTTTAAAGGCAAGCATGTCATAGAATTTGCATTTCTTTTTTTTTTTCTTCAAGCTTTAGCCCATAATCAGTAGTCTTTATTACTTCATTATTTTCATGACTCACAATTAGCAGCCCAAATCTGTCAGCTGTTCATCACAATCTACTAAGATCCTGTATAATACGGGCAGGTGTATTATTTAATATGCACAGTATTCCAGCAGAATGTTTTTTTTTTTTGTGACACACTATTTAGAAGTATTTTTGTATTTGATGTTGATTTGATTTGAGGTAATGAAGTCAAGTCAGTTTCAGTCAGATCACTGTCTGAATGTCTGCAGCAGTATAAAACTGGTGACTCATAATCACTGTTTTTAATGCATGCATAAACGGATTCATGGCTGGTGTAGTTCACCTGGAATTTGGCTAATACATTTGAATGATTGTTTTTCTACATGAAGCTGAAATGACACTGACTGACGGCCTCAACAGAAGCATAAACCATTGCTTCATAAGCTTGGAGCTCATGGTAGTTCAGTCTTTATGAGAAATCATTATGAAGGAAAGGAGTGGGATTTTTCTTGAGGAGCGGTTTCACTCTGTCCTCCCTATTTTTAGCGTAAGAGTGGCACGGTTGTTTTACACGCGAACATGCGCTGCTCCTGGAGTCAGTCGCTTCCAGTCATTTCAGCTGTACAACAGACCATTATGCTGCTCAATGCTGCAAACTGCCATTTCTCATCATATTAATTCAAAGTGTTGTCATAATTTTACTGTAAGTGATTTACAGTTTCCTGCACTCATTCTTCTGGTTATTTCCCTATAGCGGCTAACGAATCCTGCGTATTCACAGAAAACAGCTCAGCTCTGTGTTGCAAAGACCGACAGTGTCATTAGACATAAACATACAAACACAAGCACAGAACTATTTTACTAATAGAATCAAATATGTTTGTTTATTATCAACATTACTCTCATCCATTACCTTGGATTTATTGTTATTATTATTATTGCTGCAAGGCATTCTGGGATTGTATTCTCAGTAAAATATATGTGTTGCATTAGATTTTGAGCCAAACAAGCTCTCACTAACCGATTTATACTTTGTGTCAGGAATCCACACGAGGAATTACGATGGATCCTACAGAACATGTGCTTTATATGACACAAAAATATGCCCTCATAATGATAACAAAAGCATAGAAATTCCAGCTGATTTCCAGTGGTGTATAAAGTACCTGAAAGCCATACTCAAGTAAAAGTACAGATATCTTATCAGAAAATGACTTTGGTAGAAGTTGAAGTCACCGTTTAGAATATTACTGGAGTAAAAGTCTTAAAGTATGTGATATTTATTGTACTTAAGTACGAAAAGTATTTTTTAAATCTTAAA
>NW_015626448.1:8301-8892 GCF_001515625.1 Sinocyclocheilus rhinocerous
TTCGTCAAAACTTCTTTCCTGCAGTCCGTGTTCTTCTGACTTCTGACTTTATTTTGTAGTAAGTAACGAATATGCTTCGGGGAAATGTATCGAAGTAAAATTATACATTTTAATTAGGAAATGTAGTGGAGTAAAAGTAAAAGTTGGCTGAAATATAAAAACTCAAGTAAAGTACAGATACTCCCAAAAAATACTTAAGTACTGTAACGAAGTATTATTACTTCGTTACAAAACACCACTGTTGATTTCTGATACTCTCTATAGCAGCTTTCTGTTTGTTCTCCATCTCACTGGAAATAATCTGAGTATCATCATGGAAACAAACGAAGGAAAGATACTGAAATTTATGGCAGTGCACAAAGCTTAATATGTGTGTGTGTGTGAGTGAGTGAGTGAGTGAGTGAGTGAGTGAGTGTGTGAGTGAGTGAGTGAGTGAGTGAGTGAGTGAGTGAGTGAGTGAGTGAGTGAGTGAGTGAGTGAGTGAGTGAGTGAGTGAGTGAGTGAGTGAGTGAGTGAGTGAGTGAGTGAGTGAGTGAGTGAGTGAGTGAGTGAGTGAGTGAGTGAGTGAGTGAGTGTGTGTGTGTGTGTGTG